>NC_085140.1:14319084-14479166 GCF_024139115.2 Armigeres subalbatus
TGGCGGATCGAATATCTCTCCAGCCATCTTCAAGAGATGCTGCGCCTAGCTGCTCTTCCGTTGGGGAGTGCCATTTCCAGCTGCTGCGCGTAATCTTGGGCTAGTCTACCGTCTTGTAGCCGCCCAATGTTAAGCCGCGGCGGACGACTCTGACGCGTGTTGATCACCGTCGAGAGTTTTGAGCGCAGACATACTGCGACGAGGTAGTGGTCGGATTCAATATTCGCACTGCGGTAAGTGCGTACGTTCGTGATGTCGGAGAAGAATTTACCGTCGATTAGAACGTGGTCGATTTGGTTTTCCGTTACTTGATTAGGTGATTTCCATGTGGCCTTGTGGATATTCTTG
Source organism: Armigeres subalbatus (assembly GCF_024139115.2). NCBI lineage: Eukaryota > Metazoa > Arthropoda > Insecta > Diptera > Culicidae > Armigeres > Armigeres subalbatus. The sequence continues at coordinate 14,319,433 of NC_085140.1, forward strand.
CGGGGGAAGAAAGTGCTTCGGACTACCATTCCGCGGGAGGCTGCAAAGTTTATGCATCATTGGCCGTTGTCGTTCGATACGGTATGCAGACTATCCGGTCCGATGACCGGTCTATACATTTCCTCCCTTCCTACCTGAGCGTTCATGTCACCGATGACGATTTTGACGTCCCGCAGTGGGCATCCATCGTATGTCTGCTCCAGCTGCGCATAGAACGCTTCTTTCTCGTCGTCGGATCTCCCTTCGTGTGGGCAGTGCACGTTGATGATGCTATAGTTGAAGAAACGGCCTTTTATCCTCAGTTTGCACATCCTTGCGTTGATTGGCTGCCACCCAATCACGCGTTGGCGCATCTTTCCGCACTATGAAGCCGGTTCCCAGCTCGTTGGTGGTGCCACAGCTTTGGTAGAAGGTAGCCGCTCGATGCCCGCTTTTCCACACTTTCTGTCCTGTCCAGCAGATTTCCTGCAGCGCTACGATATCGAAGTTGCGGGGATGTAAGTCATCGTAGATTATCCTGTCGCAACCTGCGAAGCCTAGCGACTTGCAGTTCCATGTTCCAAGCTTCCAATCGTGATCCTTTATCGGGTCGTTGCCAATTGTATCGAGTCGTATTATCTTCTATGTCGTTCGTGATAGTTGTTTTTAAAGGCGGCTTATTGGTCCTGCGCAAACCTCCTGTCTCGTCGGAGGGCCGTCGTGTCAGGGCTGTTTAACGTCCCACCTAACACCAGGACTTGGGCTTGTGCGCTTTGAGCGGCACACGGTCGCTTTGGCGGAGCCTACTTGCGGATACATGCAGCTTTTTATAGAGGTTTAACAGGGCCCACTGTCACCACATCCTAGGCAGGCGCCACAACTCGCAGATGGCCTGGGGAGGGATCGTCAAGCCCTTGGACATAGTCCCTGCTGCCCTGCTGCCTGCTGCTAAATACGTTAGGTGTAATAAACCGTTTTGACTGCCTCGCAATTAAGGTTCTTTTCCAAATGTCCTTTCTTCTCGAATGATCCCAAGATTTTAGTTCTATTCTAATGGAACATGCAGATTAGGGTAGTCTAACCGGTAATACCGGTATTACCGGCCAATTTTGGCTACCGAAAATACCGGTATTAGAGACGGAACATACCGGTATTTTCGGTATTTCAAATTTTGCTGTCAGTTTAAAAATCTCGATTAATTTTCACCTACTTTTATCAGCTCAACTGCCTGTAATCGCATATATGTTTCATATAAACAGGAAATCCAGCAGTACAGCAGTAAAGTGAATAAAATACAACATTAAATTGCGCGCATGAGTAACTTTGCCCAAGTAAGCATCATTGACGAAGTTTACGCTACAACAAAAATCGATCAACATCGTCATTAATCATACCTGTTGCTTTATTTTCTTAGCCATCTGTCAAACTGCGAATGACTTTTTCTTCAATGAACAAAGTTGATATCGTCGAGAATTTTCCCGCAATGTATGAAATTGTGAAAAAGGTACGAGCCGTAGTAGTTCTTTTCCGGAGACCACCTGTGAAAAACGATTTTCTGCAAAAATATGTCCGTTCTGAATTCGGAAAAGAATTTGAATTAGTGGCTGATGCCAAGGCACGCTGAAATAATTCAAGCCCTCGAACCTGTTCAAGCTGTTGTGGAACTACTGCTCTGTGAGTTTTGAACTCTATATGAAGCCAACGTGGCGTTTCAATTTACGTTGGAACAATTATCAAATCAAGTCACAGAAATTTCTGCCAATATATCGATGCTTTTTACTTTTAAGGAATAAATCCAAGAAAGACGATCCAAATACGCCGATCTTTTTCCTTTTTGAATAATTATGCCGTGAAGCAATTAATCAGAAACGATTTTGGTATTTTCTTCGAGGCATCCAGAGCTACTTCGATTAAGCAAGCGTATGGGATCTTGAAGCGTCTTATGATTCCTGATGCGATCGTTGAAACAGAGACAACGATCGTCAGGTATGATCGGTACGAAGAAGATCCCTCTATGATTTTTTTTCTGGTTTATCGGTTAAAGAACAACTTGTAAAAAGACTGTAGCAAAGTAAAACACTTGCGTTGCTGGTGGCAAATACGTTGACGCCAGGATCCTTGCATACAATCCGTAAGGAATTTTCCTACTATGAATCGGAAGGGATTAAGGGCAAGTATTTGACACTGATTTTCGACAGTCTGGGAACAATTCGTCATACTTCGGTTGAACCGAGAGAGGGCATTCTCAGTAGTTGTCAACATTGCTAACAAAATCCAATGCGGTTTGGGAGATGAGTCGCTCAGTATGTAATGTCTACTTAAGTTTCGCATTGCCAAGCTCAACAAGCAATGATTTTAACATTTGAAGTTTGTCAACAATTATAGTTTTTCATCCAAAAGTCCAAAACAAACGTTTTTCTTCTACTATCTGAAATTTTCACAAAAACCGGTATTCAACCGGTATTGACTCCATCAAATACCGAATACCGGTATTTGACAAAAATGGCCAATACCGACCACCCTAATGCAGATACACCACAAAAAGGTTCAGGACCTATGAATTGTCGAGATGAACCAAGTCTGGCCAGCATATCGGCTTGTTCGTTTCCTTCAAGGTTACAGTGACCAGGAACCCAATATAGGTTCACTTTGTTACGACAACCAAAGGTTTGGAGTGACTGAACACATTCCCAAACCAGTTTAGATGAGCACGCTGCTGATCTCAAAGCATTCAATGCTGCTTGACTATCAGACATAATGCAAATATTGAATGTAATAAAATGCGGCAGATTTCAATGGGCTGATATTCAACAAAGAACAGGATAGAGGCCAGCGACGTGGAAGGCGACAAACATTTGGGATTTGAACCCATGACCATCCGCTTATAAGGTTGACGTGTAGTCAACTACGGCAACGAGACTTCCCTTTTTTTTCAATTTATGGAAACAGTGAAGAACGATTTTTTTAACGATATTTCCATGGAGGAACCGTGTCAATATTCCACCATGCACTGCACTGCCCGGTGTTGTTTGCTTAGAATCAAAGCGCTCGAACAACGACGGACCATTCAACAAACTGTGACTGCTGCCAAGGTGCTGAACGATGAAATATACTCTCCGAATCTCTCTTACAAGGCTACCTCTGTTTGCTCCTAACAGGATACAACGAACCCTTGAACGGATGCTCGCTACAATTTTTCATCAATCTTGGCTATTATGAACCGATGCACAAATGAGGAAATGAGGAAAACAAGGAATATGAGGAAATGGATGCATAATGACTTGCCAATCGAAGATAATATCGATGAGGACATCGGATCTGTCAGGTTGGCTGGTTGGTTGTAGTAAATAATATTAATGTATCTGTCTAACTCGATCATGGTAGGCAATGAACTGAGACATTGGACATTTGACAATAGGGCACTGCACGGAAACATCTCTTGCTCTTTCGTTCCTCATACATTTTGACGTTTACTGGCCTTGTTGTTTTCTAATTTCTTTGCAGCAAGAAAGAGACAAAGCAGTCCGTGCAGTGCCCCATATGAGGACTAATAAAGATTATTCTATGAGACAACTTCAATCAGACTGGTTGTATTTATTGAAGTCTCCACAATTTGTAAGAATTTGTGTAGGAAATCCAGAAGATTTTTCCGAAGAATTTGCCGAAGAAATTCAAAAAAAAAATTGCAGAGGAAATCCAAAGAAAATGGCAAAAGAAATACCGAAGAATTTGCTGAGAAAATTACAGAGAATTTGCCGAGAGAATTTTGACGAATTTGCCGAGGAAATTCCGAAGAGTTTTCCGTGGGGTTTTTATACAATTGGAAGAAGAAATTTCGAATAATTTTCCATGGAAATTTAGAAGAATTTGCTGAACAAATCTCTAAGAATTTGCCGAGGATATTCCGTAGAGTTTGCCGAGAAACCGGATTATTTTTTATATTTCAATAATTTTTAGAAAATGTAATCCTCGATAAATGTTGATAAATTTCCTGGCAATCGAATGCAATAAAATATTGCCATGCTGCCTCCGCCAGCTAAAATAACTCCCAACGTGACGCTGAAAATGCCGCCGCCTAGTAAAATCACGATAAACGCCACCACTGCCGCCGATTAGTGTACCGGCACATACCTCTAATTTTAACTGCAACTTGTTCTACTTCTCTATGCCTGACACAGCATGAATGTGCCTTGCACGGCATATATAATGGTATACTATGCCTAGGAAATCGAACATTCCACCCGAAAACATCCTAAGCCTGACCAATCATCAAGCTCTCCTAATCCTTTCCGCACAATGCAAACTGGAGACGCACGCTGGAGCAATATTCAGAAGAATTTCTGGAGGAATATCCGAAGGAGTATTTTTGAGGAATATTCAGAAGAATTTCTGCAGGAATATCCCGATGAGTTCCAAAGGAATTCCTGGGAGAATATCAAGAGGAATTCCTGGAGGAATATCTGGACGAATTCCTGGAGTAATATCTAGTGGAATTCCTAGAGAAATGTCCGGATGAGCTTCTGGAGGAATATCCGAAGGAATTCGTGGACGACCAATTCCTGGGGGCATATCCGGAGCAGTATCCTGAGGCACTTCTGAAGGAATATACGTATGAATTCCTTGAGAAATATCCTTCCCCTCGGATATGTTACCTTGCCGCGGTGGGTCGGCTTACGCCATTAGCACTGAGATGGCAACCAAAGACATATCCTGTCGTGGTGGTATCACATGTTGACTATTTTTGTTTGGTGCCGCGTTACATATCTGGCATTGACGCATTAATTTACGGCATTTGCATGTGATCCAACGGACATCGTGTCTTGGAGCCTTGAATGGTAGTGCAGTCAGGCAGAGGCCTTTTCATCAGTGATAATGATGTGAGTTCTCTTCTTTTCGGCAATACTTTTCTGACTTTTAGCTAGCTAGGCATTTATTGAAAAACAAAGTATTCAAGATATTCGTAGGGAATCTACTGAGTAGAAGTTTTTTTCAAAACTAGGAACGTGGTGCCAGTTTTATTTTGTTATGCCCCACTTCGAAGAGCAATAATAAAAAATACCACACATTATACTGATGGTATATGAACAATCTTATAAAGGCTTCATTCTCGATAATACAAAAAGATAGGCAATAGGCGTGATGAAGCTTTAGCTTGCCACCAAAAAGTGAATCCTATACCTGACCTTGATTAGAACTTAATAGATAATCACCGTAATTAATCAACGATGAAGCTACCTGTTAGAACAGTTTAAACCTATAGGCAACCTTGACAAAAAATATAATGGAACAAAGTAAGTTTTTTAGCAGTTTCCACTTTTACATGATACAACTTACATTGAGTTTGTAGTGTCGACACAGCTTAAAAACATTGACGAAACAATGACTTAGGTAAACAAAGTGATTTGACGAACGCATAACCTACACTCAGAGCAAACAAAGTCAATTAATTTTCATTCTGCATAAATAAAAGTTAAAAAATAGAACACTAATACGCACTATTTTTTTATATTTTCAATGTGGTCACAAAAAGCTAACACATTAAATAACTTATAATTGTACTATATGACTAAGTGGCCTTTCAAACAACATCAGATGCTTCCAAGGCAAAAAAGAAGACATTGCATTTTTAATAACTAGAAACACGTTGTACTAGAAATCTTGAAATTATCATTTCAAGACTACATTTACATTTACTACATTTACTACATTTTGCATTAGTGTCGAGTCGATTCCAAATCCGAACCTCACTTCACCCCATCCTTATCCTACCCCATGGCGTTCAAGTGGTCTGCAAGGACTCTTCTGCCATTACCCTCTCTATCATCGGCTTTGGATTGACTTGCGCTCTCATTGCCCCACCAAACGCTGCAAAATGAAAATGAAATGAAATGAATTCCTTGAGAAATATCCAGTGGACTTCCTGGAGAAATATCCGGAGAAATTCCTGGTCGATTTTCCGGAGGAGTTCCTGGAGAAACAACTGAAAGAATATTTGAAGGAAAATCCGAAGAAATATCTAGAGGAATGCTCAGAGGCTCTCCTGGAGGAATATCTAGAAGAATTCCTGGACAAATATCTGAAGGAATATTCGACTATTCGGAGGAACTCCTGGAGGAATATCCGAAGGAATATTTTGGAGGAATATTCGATGGAACTCCTGGTGAAATATCCGGAGGAGTTTGTGAAGGAATATCCGAAGGAATTCCTGGGAGAATATCCAAAAGGAATATTTTGGAGGAATGTTCGAAGTAATTCCTGGAGGAATATCTGAATGAATATCCAGTGGAACTCCTGGAGGAATATCCAGTGAAATTCTTAGAGGAAAATCCAGAAAAAAATTCTTGGACGAATTCTTGGAGGAAAATCCGAAGAATTTCTGGAGGAATATCCGGAGGAGTTCGTGGAGAAATATCAGGAGGAATATCTGGAGGAGTATTCGAGAAAATTCTTGGAGGAACTAGAGGAATATCCAGATTATTTCCTGGAAGAACATCTGGAGGAATTTCCGGAAGTATTTCTGAACCTACAGCTGGAGGAATATCAGGAAATAGTTATTTGTTTTTTCTCAACTTGTTTGTCTTATTTGTTTTAGTTGTCTAGTATGTTTTATTTGTATTATTTGCCTAATTTCCCTTTCCTATATTTGATTTCAATTTATATATTTGGTAACTTCGTGTTATTCGCTATTTTCTAGTGTCACGCTAGATACGAAATTGGTCGCTCTCATCGCTCCTTTCCTGTCGTGCGCCACGAGAAAATATGCTTTTTTCTGCTCTCCCAAAATGGTAATTTCAAGATTTCAAGACTTTTGTTCGGTTCCTTTATAGCTCAAATCATTGGAGAGAGGTACTGAGAAGCAAAAATTTCAGTTTTGCAATAGTTCAGTATTTAGAGCTTAATTCAAATTTGGGAAATAGTAGGTCCACGAAATTTTCTAGGAACATTCCTCGTTAAATTTCGCTGGGATAAGCGAAATTCCTTCCCAATTTCGAGTTATAGACATTTTAGTTCGAAAATAGCGATCTACCGCGAGAGACCTTTCCTCAAACATTAATGAAGGGATTATCACCTCTCGTTTTCCGGTAAGACGTGTACAGTCAAATAATTTCTTTATACCAGTTGGACATGTTCATTTGAAGGAAGAAAAATTACCCCTTTACTAAGGCAAAACACACGTTTGAGGGAACTATCTCTTTAATTTGCCTTTCCAGACGTGTTGATTCACTCACTATCAGACTACTATCAGATTCGTCGAATCGACTTTTGAAGCTTTATTTACACAAGCAGATCAGTCATTTTGAAAATTTGGTACGGAAATATACTGCCTATTACGATCTATTTGTAACAATCGACAAAAGTAGGCATTTGAGAAATGGAACGACAAAGTTTTGTAATATGCATAAGTATGCAAATCTCAAGATTTTCTTAAAATTATTAAAATGTTCATTTCATTACTTTCCATTACTTGGTATTTGAGTGCAAATTAATTGCGTAAGATTTTGTTCACAGCTGATGGCATACCAGCAACAAACTTTTCCAGTGTTACTGTTATGCGGTCACTTTGCTTAATGTTACAAAACAACTTGATAGTTTTTTCGAACGAACTTTCTTATTTCATCTGTTTAGCTGAAAGAACTAACGATTTGGAGATGATTCATGAGCTTAACTCAAAACCGAAAAAAAATGCAAATGTTTCAAACAAGGATGTTATGGATCATTTAGTAATCTGCGTTCGATCATTTGGTAGTTTGTCTATAACTCGTTACAGTGGATCAATTTCAAAATGTGTTGTATGGTGGACTTCTAGTGTAATGATTTTTCTACAGCTTTGCCTAACAGGTCGATGTTTGAATTCAACTATTGAAGGAGTTAAAACGCTTGTTGCTGTACTTATACTAAATGATAACAAAATATCCAATCATTTAGTATAAGTTACTGTTACTAACGTTATAGCTCCGTAAATAGTGGAATTCAAACAACGAACTGTTAGGCAGAGTTGTAGATAAACCTTTGCACTAGAAGACCACCATATAACACATTTTGAAATTAAGCCTCTGTAATGATTTATTAACAAAATACTAAATGATCCCGCAGATTACTAAATGATCCATAGCATCTTTGGTTACAAATATGCGATCATGGGCAGTACCAGTAAGTTGCTGCTTGCAATGAGTTATTCGTCCTCCGAAATTTTCTACTAAGTATAACTCCTCTGGCATGACTTGAGGGATTTACATTATCAATAACAGAGAAAGTTTGGCTCCTCGCGTGAAAGTAAAACTTTTCTTCATCCTATATTGCATGATTACGGCTCAATAAACTCTAGAAGCGTAAATCTTGAGCTAACAAGCCTCACTCCTAATATCGTGATATCTCCAGTTTCCATTAATCTAAGCTTCATCAGCTCAACCCTTGTGGCATTGCATGCCGAATAGTTATCCTACCTTACATCACTTTTTCACAGATCGACCACCAAGATGTATCGCCCGAAAGCAGCAGCACACCCAATACAATAATTCGATCTGAGATAGGTCTCTATGCTTGCTCCTCACAATCAACGTTCACGGTCTCGCTCGTTCACACATGTACGAAAATACACGACCTTCACCAGACATCAGGTTCAACCAAAATCCACATGTACACGTGTATCTACTTTCGGAAACTTTTTTCCACCCTACCATTATCGGTCGACCGCATCTCCAGCAGAACTTTTCCACTAGAAATGCGTCCCCTTTGGACAACGGCGGACGACAGGCATCCTGTCCACTCCCTAGTCAGCAGATATGTGGTGGGTGGCCGCCATTTGGTTCCCACATCAAGATTCCTATCGGTAGCAATAACTTTCAAATCCTGGGAGCAGCCACAACCGTTCTATGCTGACATTGAATGAAGCTGGCAGCAATCTCCCGTTGGGCGCTCGAGCATGATTATATGGAAAAAATAGGACAAGACGACTCTTGGATCATAATTTTGCATAATGTCAAAAATTAATTAAATATATAGCATTCGGACATCCATTTGTTTATTTTTTTTTTTGCTAGAATTATGCGTACAAAAATATTGTCTCGTGGCTTTTCATAAGAAATGCGTAACCACAATGTCTTAAAAGGACAAACTTTATCACTAAATCTTAAATGCTGTAATGAAGGTTGGCAGAAACACTTTTTGACGAAAGTTTTCCGAAGATTGAAAGAAAACTTCTACGGCCTCTAATTTCTCATCCCAAACTAAATCCGTTTGGAACAGAATATAATAGTATAAATTGAAAGATAAATATGTTTTTGAAACAAAAGATACATTATTCATCTTCAGTAGTACAGCTTCCCCTACATCACACAGCGACTAATCTCAGCAATATCAACCTTAATCCATTGTCCATAGAACAACGCTGACCAGCAGCATGAGGACACAACAATTCAATTAAAAAGCTAATGAATGGCATTATTACCATCGTTTATCGCTTATGAGATTTCAGACGAGGTGAGATAAAAGAAGCTGGGACGGGAGAGTCGGCACCGAAGAAAGGATAACAAAACACAGTCCGACACCTCCGACCGTGTGGCATTAAAACTGAATTATGGAATTTCATTATTCAGATTAAGTATGCAACTTAATTTCCTCTCTGACCCCCGCCCGGTCTGCGGCCCACCTGTAGCATTCGCTCAATCTTCGGGCCGGATATCCCCTCGGAATTGAAAACCCACCCAGGCCAGATATTTGCAATGCATAGAACATAAAACATAATAATTCTCTTTTATAGCTACACACGGCAATCATATCCATCGCTTTGTTCCTAAGTGAACGGGGTGTGAGGACTCCGGCCGGATGCGTGACGGTGCACAAAACATTCGGTAATATGGGAACTCGCCCAACGTGCTATTTGTTGAGGTCGCGAAACACGCTTTGATTCGTCCCTGTTAGCGTTGTAAATTCGCTTGTTGAAGCTGAATGGCATAATTCACATTTATTGCGGGTTGTTGATTTTGATGTTTACGTGCGCAGGAGCGTGACCTGAATTCGATTAACTCATTCATATAAATTTGATTAGGAAAATCATGTTTATGACGAATTAACATCATGCCAGTTAATATTTTTTTCTAGGAAATTGCAATACTGTGATTGTATTGCGCTGAATTATAGATGACAACGAACGATGGTAACTTCCACGGGGGATGATAATTCTCCAGTTGCAGAAATAAAATTGGATTATCGATTTCACATTATCTAATGCACAGTTAATCATCGATCAAATGATGGTAAACTTTACATCGTCTTTCAAGTTTTATGTTCAGTGAGAACAAATAAGCTAGTAGTAGAAAAATTAAATGCAATTTACTGAAACAGAACCTATCATTAGCCACTACTGACCCTTAACTAATTTTCAACGAAGAATGTAACTCATTTTCGTAAGTCAGTAAGTCTGACACAGCTAATTTGAACACAAATTGCAAATGTTGTCGATTAAAACAGATTTGAAGTCATAGATTGGATGAATACTGTGCGGTCCTTCCCGCACACTTAACGGCTATATATAGGATTATGTACTCCATTCACAATCAAACATTTGTTTAAAAAATGGAACATTTGAAGGGTCATATATTATTATTCAATTCAATTCCCCGAACACAACCATTTTCTAACAGCAAAGCAGTTTAACTTTCTCTTACACTGAGTTGGTTTAATAATAAGTTAGCGTCAGTTGAGGTAACGAATTCTCTCCTAGAATCTCTTGCGTTATTCCTTCAGGAATTTTTACGATGCATCTGGACGAGTTTGTGGGCATAATGGCCTGTTATGGAACGTACACACGGTCAAGCCGTTTGACCAACATTGACTCCACCTCTCGTTTGTTCAAACATCCATAAAGTTTTACCAACAGCGACACGAACAATCAATTTATTCGACCAACAATATCACACACGAACGACCGACGCGCCAAATTGAACACCAACCGTCAACAAATATATGAGGTTTGTGCGACTTCACTACAAATGCTCAAACATGCTCGGCGAACTTTGATTCAGCCCCGACAGGTCAAACCAAAAGCAAACCGCTTAAATTTTTTCCAACCGAGCCGCCAACTGTCAAATGGTTTTTCGAACAACTTCAAACACGATCAAACAAAGCAGCAACCGAAGCATTTTCTTGGGGTCGGAGTCAATGTTCGTCAAACTGCTTGACTGGTGTGTACGTTGCATTATAAGCACACTGCAACCTGTTCCAGGGTTCTAGTTCATACGAAACCTCCCGGGACGCCTGGAACCGATGCCGCTCCCTCTATGGAAAACTTGTTCCGGTATAAAAACTGCACGTATCATATCGAGCTTAATGATTTGTCTTGAAAAAAAATATAGGAAATCAATTTTTTGGTATTGATGCTACTTCTGTCCGCTTCCGGGAATATACAGTCAGTTCTTGGTCAGTTTGTGTCACCAAGAACCAGTTCCGAGGCACTAGGTGGCAACAAATATCCGGATACTTCAAATCGATGTTATAGAAAGAGATATTAGTGCTGAAAAAGAAATACATATTAGTGCTGCCTAATGAGCAGCTCGAAGTAGCTCGAAGTTATTCCCATCCTTCTCATGTTCATTTATTGACAAAAAAGAACGAGCAGGACGGAAACAACTTCGAGCTGCTCTTTGGACAGCACTATTTAGTGGTTGGGCTAAACGTCATTCGGCCGATTGTCACTTGGCCGAACAAGACGTTAGGCCGAAAGTTATCTAGCCGAATTCCATTTGACTAAATTGAACGTTTCGCCGAAGAAGACAATTAGCCGAAAAAACAATTGGGCCGAAAGAGAGAGGCGGATAGAACAAATTTTTCGGCTGAAAATGTCGTTTGTTCGAAAATGACTTGTGGTCAAACTGGTCATAAGCCCAGAATGTGTTTTCGATGAACAGATCATTTGAATACCATATGGATCTGTTTTATTATGGGGAATGATGTTGGGAAACTCATTCTCTATTCATTCAAATGAAATATATATACAAGGCTGGAATTCAATTAATTTCATAGGGAATAATTTCAATTAAAAACAGAAATTAAAAACTAAAGCAAATCGTTTGGGACCGAACATTCTTCGTCCGGGCTTTAATGTGGACTTGTTGAGCTTGTTGGTCTTCTGCAACATTCGAATCCTGACGGTATACCATAATAGGTGCTTCTTTATTCAACATTAACACAATAAATCATCGCCAGCATAATGCTTGATCAGTTGCGTAATATTTCAAACGAATCATGCATATGTGGTAGCTTGGTAACATCATTCGGTATTCCAGTTTGGTACAAGAACCCGTCACGGATTGTTATGTGGCTGTTCTTCTGGAATGGACTGGAAAAACATTGCGGTATACAGGCTTCGGAAATAAGTCGATGACAAAGCCATGTTGACTCATATTTGAAAAGTGGGGTTCATTCCACCATAAACGTTTCGTTGGAAAGACTTTGAACAACAGTATTTTGGATACAATTCATCGACAGGGTCGTTGCAAGATGGGATGAAGAATGCCTCAAGCAGACTGGGACTTGGGAGGTGTTCTTAGCCAAGTGAGTGCAATTCAACCAGAACATGTGCTGTATAATAATTTTAGAAAATGAGATCTGCTTGGAAATCAGCTTTGCAAATGGGAAAGCTACAAATAATTCTGTCGAGGGTTCCCGAGTAACATTTCAAGTTTCATAACGCTCTTGAAGACCATAATTTACTCTACAAGAGTGTTATAAAACTAATATAAAACCAAAATGTAACTAGGGTTTCTATATACCAATTTTAATTTCACAATGCATTTGGAACCAGAAATATCACCACCGGATTAATCTGTACACTTATGAAAAGAGAGCGTCCACAAATTACGTAACGCTTAGAGGGGGAGGGGGTTGAGTGAAGTGTGACGATCCAGACAAAAATTTCAAATGTGTGACAATGTGTCATCATCAGTCAGATCCTTGCAGTAATCATACCTGTGTTTTGCAGATGATACTCAATAACTCATGCAGATGATACTCAATATCATCTTGGTTACTGATGCAACTGTAAGAGGCTAGTATTCTACTTGAACTATACGCGACAAGAATGTAATGGCTGGAGGGATGCTGCGTGCAGCAGCATGATGGAGAGTGGGTTCGGCAAGTGGTAAGCATGTAGGCATATTCCAGAGCTGCGGATTGATTTCTCGAGCAGAGGATGGACCAGTTACTACATCTGCGACCAGTTATTCGGTATGGGCTTGATAATTTGAAAACGCAAACGGAAAGAAATGAATGTCTTTCTGGCCAGCACCGATCTTTTACAGGCTGCTTCAAATATTTCAACTTGATAGGGGTACCAATCCTTCGATAAAGGTTCAATAAAACATATGTAATTTGGAATCACAATCAAGTAATGCACAAGATTGGAAATCCCCATGACTGTCATCAACCATGACCGTGGACAAAAATGAACTATCCGGCCGAGAACTTTTTGGGCTTGATTGGACCAGAACGCAACACTTTCAACTGGAAGTGGAACATGGGAACTCATAACTTCTGGTTCTGGAAAGTTCTGGTTTGCCAATCGAAAGACCAACTATACCAAAAGTTCAGAAGGATCTTGTTGGGGAACAGAATTATCAACTACCATCCGACCGGGAACCCTTTCAGACTAGAATGGATCTGGACGCAATACTTTTGACTGGAAGTGGAATATGGAAACTAACAAAAGCTATGGCTTGGAAGCTGAATTACCAATTTCCATCAAAAGTGCGCCATTTAACCAGGAATCCTTGTAATTGTTCGTGGTTCAGTGTTGAGCGTTGAGTGTTTTTGATACTTTGTGAACTTTACGTCGTGAAATGTTTAAACCGAGCAAGTAGAGTGCGCATTTGTAGTTCAGTTTTCTCCGTATTTTGGTATTTTGTCCACCCACTGTGTCATACACAGCCAATGCTACCTTATGAGTTTTAAAATCCCACCATCAGAGTTCGCTATTGGTAGCAAAAGGATGGCAAGGAATACGCCATGATGATATACGCTTGGCAGGTGGGGAGATGGAAGAAGAGAAGAAAAAGGGGGAGTAACACGGTGACGACGGGAGGTAGAGGATCGTCTTTGATACCTACCAAGAGGATCGAGTGAAGTCCGGAACTGTAGAGCGCGCCACGGTTCGAAAGTACAAAACCAAGTTGGTGAACATCCCTTTCCCTTGGGTTGGGTTGGGTCTCTCTTTCCATTGGGGACAGTTCCGGAGATACAGGCCCATGAACGAGTCCGTCAACATACTCGGAGAGGCTCCAGGATGGTGTATGAGTCTGGAGAGGACGCCATTGCATCCCATCACCAAGTCATAGCGTAGAGGAGTGCTAGTCACTAATTGGCGGGAAAGAAGTGTGAAGTCGGGAACGGCAGTTCCATCGATACGAGCCAAAATCCAAGTCCATCAACACGCTTGGAAAGGTCCCAGTATGGCGTACGATCCTGCAGAGCACACTATTAGAAGCTGATTGGCGGTAAAGAAACGAATACCGTGGAACTCAGGTAAGTGTAGAATATCGTATAAAATCCGAATAAATAAAGCCAACAATACCATGATAGTGAGATTTTCTGTACTTCAGTGCGGTCATTCCTTGTGTCTCGAAATATTCCTAATAAGCATGCCGACCCTGAGGTGTATTGTAGTCAGGGAGTTTCAGGAAGGCTCCCCGCTGAGCAACCGGCAGTTACATCCTTCAGGACTGGATTGAACCTGGATGCAAATCTTTTAACTTGCGAAGGATCTTGTTTGGGAATCGAATTATCGACTGCCATAAAAAGTTTGCCATCCGACCGGGAACCCTTCTAAACCTTACACTTTTAACTGGAAGAGGAACTCGGGAACTAAAAACAACCGTAACCCGTTCGATCAACTTGGAAGCGCGTAAACAGAATGGCGTGTGTATTCTTGCTGAAACGCCATCTGAAGTTTTCCCAGAAAATCTTTTGGAACTTACTTCAGAAAATCTTTCAGATTTTCCAAGATTCAGATGCAGAAATTCTTCTAGGAATCCTCCTGAAGAATATCTGCAGGAAATTCTTTGAGAATTTTCCACATAACAAAAATATATTAGCACTTTAAAACAAAAATTGTTATTATATAATAAGAATCTTCTATAAAGAAATCAAATAGTTCCAAAGATAAAATACAAAATTTCCATAGATAAATCAATAACAGCAATAAACATTTATACAATTTTCCACATAAAACATTTTTACATTTTTCCCATAAAAAATACACAAAAAAATCATAATAAAAAAACCCAGATCAATCCACCTAGCGTTTTATGTGTCTTATTATTTTAATGTGCGAGAAAGGCACCACTTTCTCGCACATTAAAATAATAAGACACATAAAATAATAAAACACATAAGAGAGGTCGAAATAGCTCTTTAGTGGGATAGATTTAACTTTTTCCATCAATTCATATGTATTTGCGGTCATTTGAATACATTGCTGCAACCTGTGAAAAAAAAAATATTTTTCGTTTTCGAAATTTTTTTCCGATTCTTTTTCGCAAATTTCATATCAATTTGTCCATTTCGAAACATATGCTGTGCATATGCACAGCCAAGATATTTAACAAAAAAATGGTTTTCGTACGGCCGAGTTACCGAATAATATGCAATTAATTGTAATCAAGTGTCGGTCTTCCACCGTCATTAGTCGTCTGAGTACACGCGACCGCTTACGTAAGGCAATCAAACTCATCAAATGCTTTAGCCAAGCAAGTCTATGGCACAGCAGAGTGCGATTGATTCGCATTCTATAACAGCCCGCCCAGCCCGTTGCTGGGCGGCATGGAGTGCGATCCTCTCGTTTAATAAACAATGTGCACTCGCTTGACTGTGGATATACAACAGTAAAGCACATGTGGAGATTGGACAAATAAAGCATCCGAAAGATATTCAATTTGCAAAAAAAAAGGCTAACCGCGGTGGAGGTTGGTACTCGGATTCTGATGGCTTTGGATTCTTTTTCGCAAATTTCATATCAATTTGTCCATTTCGAAACAAAAAAATGGTTTTCGTACGGCCGAGTTACCGAATAATATGCAATTAATTAGAGAACCAATGTTTTTTTAATAACTTTGGAACGCAAGGACTGATCGGGCCAATTTTCAATAGGAAACAACTAGACCGCAATCCGCGTCGACTGCAACTTGTTGCGAGCAAATCGAAAAATGCTAAGTACCAAAAAGTGTGTCTCACATTTTTGTACACACACACACATACATACACATATACAGACATCACCTCAATTCATCGAACTGAGTCGATTGGTATATAACACTATGGGTCTCCGAGCCTTCTATCAAAAGTTCGGTTTTGGAGTGATCCTATAGCCTTTACGTATACTTTGTATACGAGAAAGGCAAAAAGGTGTCATTTTTTGTTTGAATTCATACAACAGTTTTATTTCAACGGCATTAACGATATCAACGAGAAAAATGGAGCCTCAATCGTTTGTTTATGATATCAGTTTATAATATAATATAATATAATATAACTACTCGATCGTGAAAAGGTCAAACAATCAAATACTTTTATTTTGCCATTTCTTTAGTAGGATAGCAGTTACAGGCTCTGCGTTACGTGTAATATATCAGAGGGTACACCTTTGTGACTCCATTTGATGCTGAATACATAGTACCGAAATTGCGTGCACAGAAATTCAAAATCGTTATGTGGGTATCGGGCTCCTTAGTTTTTAGAAATGCAATAAACATTTACAATTTGATTGATACTACACGATTTAAATACATGCACCATATCTGCAACATCAATTGTATCGATGGTGTTGTGGAAGAGATAGCCCTCTCCATCCCAGAGGTCAGTTTTGTTGAGGGGTTTTGCTTTTTTTTACATGAAAAAACAGTTTTTTGGCTATTACTCCGAAACGCAATGGCCGATTGAACTAATTTTCAATAGGAAACAATGGGAATGAATTCCGCGTCGAATGCAACTTGTTGCGAGCGAATTGGATAATGCTAAGTACCAAAAAGTGTGTCTCACATTTTTGTACACACACACACACACATACATACACACATACAGACATCACCTCAATTCGTCGAACTGAGTCGATTGGTATATAACACTATGGGTCCCTGGGCCTTCTATCAAAAGTTCGGTTTTGGAGTGATCCTATAGCCTTTACGTATACTTAGTATACGAGAAAGGCAAAAAACTGGAAAATTATTGTCAAAATTGATTTAATAATGGAAATTTTGTATTTGTTTTTTTTTCGTGGAACGTTTTGATTTTTTATGGAAAATTCTTCTTTGATAATTGAAGTTTTAGCTAATCTATTTTTTTTCCGTGGAAAATTCTTAATTGTTTATGGAAATTTGTTCATGTAGGCATTTTATACATTTTTTTTGCTCATACACTGATTTCTTTATTGGAAATTTCCTAATTTATTATGGAAAATACCTAATTTTTTATTTTAGTTAGTGGAATGTGGTACATCCCAATCTACTGGTGGAAGTGAGCAACGAACACGGGAGAGAGCTGCAGTGCATGGTTTTCTGTCCTTTTCTTTCGCCTTGAGTATACGGGATCTCTCTTTCGGCGATTGTTAATATTGTGGATTGCTGAAGTAAAGTGAAGATGTATTCTATCTCCGCTTTTGTTCCTCAACACAATCGATGATATCATGGATCAAATGGATAGTTGAGTTGTTTCCAGTGCCGCTCTCTATATCCATTTCAGAACGAGCTTTATGATTTCCTACAACACTAACCAAACCGTTCAACTTTACCAGTACACCCGATTCTCTTTTTACACAGATACAAAATTTTTGCAAAGTTGCTCCATTTTGCATGATTCGTCAAAAAATCTTAAAACTTTTTTTACACGGATTTTCAAATTTTGAACTGAAAACTTTTTCTACACGGAACGCATCCCCCGTGAAAAAAAAAGGATTGGGTGTAGAATTTTTCACCTTTTCATATCGATAGTGAAACATCATGAGTTTATCACAAAAATCATTTTGACATGTTTATGACTGAAATTATTCTTGGGAAAAGGGGCTCAGGTAACAGGTCATAGGTATTGTTCGTGATTCTTCTATCAAATTGAAAGCAAATATAGACACGAAAGATGTTATTCGAGACTTTCAATGATGTCATCCAGGTAGAAAGTGAGTCAAACCCCGAGCAGCACGTTTTAAACCAATTTGGTTGCAGCAACTTATATGTTGCTGGATTCGTAACATAGATCACAATAACTCGTGTATGACAACTGTACTGGTCGGGACACTACCATATAGTGATTAATCACCTACAATTAAAAATAAATATTCTTTCATATGCTAATTATCATGAATGGGTAATCAAATTGAACCACGGCGGCCGACTACCATTCCACACGCCACTGGATATAATGCCCTGAATGTAACCTGCATCAACAACAACCACCCACCACCATGCATTCAAATTTCAACGGGAAGTAAAAGTAACATGTGTACAATCACACAGAAAAAGTTCATTTGATGTAGTAGGTTCCAAGGCAATCAAATTAAAACTGTTTCTGTACGGAATCCCAAGCGTACATGTTTGTACGTAGAAATCCGAATAACAAACTACCATTGCGAACAAACTTAATATGGATACATTTTACACTGTTCATGTTGTAATTTTGATAAAATAAAGTATTGTGGATAAATGTCTTTAAACTTATAACGTAAACCTAAAGAACATGAGAACATATACCTTTCTATCTGGCTACATTAATTATTTTGAAACTCTACAGATATGTATTTCAAGTTAAACAGCAGCTTTGCGATTTTTTATTGTATAATTAAAACATGACATTTAAATTGGATTATATTTTCAGTTAAAAAACGCCATGTTTAAAAACAAACATAATTTCCGCCTGAAGCAAATAACGCTTCTCGATCCTTTGGTTGCAGCCCTTGGTTACCGTGTGAAAGAGGTAAATTCCTACCCTCATCCTCTGTCACCTGTCAGCATCATGACCACTATGCCGCCCTTCTTGTAACTGACCAGCAGCCCTCACAGAGAACAGCCGTTCGCCACATTCATTATATGTGAGTTGTTG
Organism: Armigeres subalbatus; assembly: GCF_024139115.2. Lineage (NCBI taxonomy): Eukaryota > Metazoa > Arthropoda > Insecta > Diptera > Culicidae > Armigeres > Armigeres subalbatus. Next base: position 14,338,489 of record NC_085140.1, read on the forward strand.
ACTTGTAAATATTTTCCATGAGCAGAAAGGCATCCGGAGATGAAATGGATTACACCTAGCTGGGACTGAACATAGCTGCCTTTATTTCTCTACTGATATAAATTTTTAATTAATTTCTGGAACTGCAACAGCACTGCTGGCTGCAACCGCACAAATGGTCACGGTAGAGCGGCTAGGGTTTGGATACTTGTATTGGACCTCCCAACGGGTGCGATTTATGTCAATCGCTTAATAGGGCTCTATTGAAAAGTTTCGGATGTTAGAAATTAGAAAATAAAGCATCCCTAATAAAAGCGTCTACAGTTTTCAAATTGTTTTAGATTAAATATAAATATATAAACATTTATGCACCCAATCAGCGGATGGCAGTTTTTAATACAGTTCTGCATAAGAACCTTACAGAAACTGTATAAAAATTGTAAATGAAACTCATACCTCAAACCCCTTGCCTCCACAACAAACTGAATAATATTGCATGTCGAGTTTATTTTAAATTCTAAAGTCAAATTCAAGCTATTTGATTTTAGGACTATAAAAATTATTGTTACATGCTGAAAGCTAATACAAACCGGTAGTCATTGACTATTTTTTAGCACATGAGCATGATGACTATGCATTTCGTAGCTACAAATCCGTCATCAAACAGAACAATCGCAGTTGCACAGGGAACCAATGGGGCATGGGATTTGCTTTCCAAGCTCAATGTGCGCATTCCTAGAGCACTAGAATTTTTGAATGATCAATATTGGCGTTGGCCACGCCCTCACGGTCAATCAGGGATGGGAAGGAAATGATCATGTAGTCACTCGTGCACTGCAAATCGATTCATGGGGAATTTTATTGGAATCTGAGGGGGAACTGAATGCTGAAACGATGTTCATTTCGAATGCTAACAGTTCACTGCTAGAATTAGGTTATAAAGTCTGTTGTATGCTAGAACATGAGAAATATATGCAAAAATACCAAGTTGGAGAATTGAACGGGTCTGGGATTGAACCCACGACCTCCTGTGTATGAAGCAGATGTGGTAGCCTTTTCACCGTTAGCTTTGACTTTTTTAGACATGAATATCTTTGATATAAAATAATTGGCACACGTTAAATATAACATTATCTGGTAATTGTCAATAAGAAACATTGATCGATAACATTTCGTCTATTAGACGAAATAGGTCCATTATTACCATCTACTCCACAAATTATTTTGTTTATTAAAATCTACATCACAGTATAGCGGCTGTTGACGGTTTGTGCCTACTGTAATAGAACTTTGCACATTTTGTGACAACAAAGTAGACTATGCAAATGAGGTTTTAGTTTTTAACCCTGATTAAATAGCAGACTGCAACATTGATTGTTGCGCTCTCCGTCGGTACGGTTGGCATTCGTAGAAATTTCATGCCATCAGTATTTGCAGATGCATCAGATTGTGGCGAATAGATGTTAGTCACGCAAACAGTATGTCTGAACTTATTGTGTTCACTGATGAAAGTAATTGATTTTATCTTTTGGTCATCGCTTAACCAATATTCCATGCGTTTATTTATACTAATGTGGAGTCATTATTTCTTGACTGAACAAAATCTAGATACCTACCAATTAGTGGAACCTGGAACTACTCTCCATCTTCAATCAGGAAAAAAATCTGGTTTCGGTAGTCGAAAGATAAAAAGCGTGCTTACGTTTCCTCAAACGTACACTTAATTCCTTCGGCACACTCCTCGTAACGACTAAAATAAAACTCCCCAAAAAAATTGGAATTTTTCCATGAAAAATTGGGAAAATGCCAATAAAGAAATCAGAGTAGACATACATAAAAATAAAAGCGAAAGTTGCAGTTATAAAAGAAGAATTTTCCATAAAGAATTAAAATTTTCCATTGAAAAAAATATAAAATTTCCATAAATAAATCAATATTAGCAATAAAAATATTACACAAGTTTGTTTTTCCACAAGAGCAATTAAAAAAAAATTTAAAAAAATTGATTAAAATATAAAAAAGCAATAGAACTGAGCATTTTTTTTTCCAAAAACGTTAATTGTTTATAAGACATTTAATAACTCCGTATTCTAAATTAATGATTTCGTGTGTGTGTTACTTCTACGTGAATCTAAACGATTTACAATGATATGGAAATGCTAATATCATCTTCCATACTTGGACGTACATGTTCATGATAAAATTAGAGGCGAAAGTATAGAATTGATAGTTCCGTTAGGATACGGCAGGCATGAAGAATGTTTTTATAGAAGTCGATTTGAAAGCGAGTGGAGGGCAATATTTGTGATGGCACATATCACACGACCTTCCTTCTGCCAAGCTCCCGTATGAAGGGGGAGGGAAGAATATCAGTGTGGAGGCCAGTGGAGATATATCAGCTTCCACGCAGTATTCTTCCTTTCTCTCATGCAGGAGCTTAGAGAAGGAAGGTCGTGTGATCATTCCATATGATTTTTATGTATTTTTGAAGGAAATTTTCCAATTTTTTATTGCTTTTTAATAATTATTTTGTGGAAAGTTTTTTATTTTTTATAGATCCCGTGGAAAGCTTGATAAGTATTGCAGATTTCATTATTATATTTGTTGTGTCTCTGCTTACAGGTCCACCATCCCCATTTTTGGCCCTTCATACAGCAGTATGTTGAATTCAGAATGAAAATAAAATTTGACCTTACTGTTAAGTGTAACCACATGCAGAGCAAGACTCTAGCCAGGATGGTGGCTAACTACATACATACATATACACACAGTTTTTAATTTTTTATAGATAATAATATTGATATTGATTTATTCATGGAAATTTTGTGTTAAATATCTTGACTGTGCATATGCACAGCACATGTTTCGAAATTTACAAATTGATATGAAATTTGCGAAAAAAAAAATCCACGTGTCTTGGAGGGACTCGAACCCTCAACCTCCTACTCTCTAGAGGTCCCGTTTGCGGAAAAGCCATCAGAATCCGAGTACCTGAAGGCTTTGAGGATCGAGGTTACATACAGACGCTGCAAAACCTAATTGACAGTGTCATTTACTTTGAATGACCATTATTCGTAAACTCGAGCAGCCTATTTGTTATAAATGACTTTCTGTAACTGATATACAACTGAATCGAGTCATATAGGAGTTGCTGCCACCAAAAAATCCTGAATTGTGCTGCTAGGAGAATTTCTATGATAGTTGATTAAAACACTGCTTAAAAACATGATGAAAGGTCGAAAGGCAAAATGTCGAAGTGACAAATGTTCAAAAAGGACAAAAGGTCGAAAGTGACAAATGGTCGAAAAGAACAAACGGTCTAAAGGAATAAGAAACTCAAACGGATAGCATCCATCTCGCACAATACAAGTTTTATTCATTTCATGAATCAACAATCTTTTTATCTAATACTCTTTCTTTAAAAAATGCTCATTCTTCAACTTTCATTGATGAGATGAGTGTATTACTTCCGGTTGAAGTTAAATTTATTTCTCAAACTCAGATACTTGGCAGTAAGCTTTTAGGGCATAGAAATGGAAAGTAGGCTTTGAAATTAAAACAACAAAAATCAAAAACAAATCTCCATCTACCAAACGCGGAGTTTCTGCCGCCATTTTGTTTTCGGGTAGAGCATAATTGCACTAAAAGTAACTGTGTTTTAATTCACTTGTCATAAGACGAGTTTGTACAATCCCATTGAATTCCACCACTTAATTGTATCTTGACAGATACGTATTCCGACCTCAACAGTAAGGCCGTCTTCAGTGTCTCGTACTTGACTCGACTGTGTTTTAATTGTTAATTGCGAATCATTACATAAGATAAGCGGAATACAAATCGAAGGGACCGCTTTTCAAGGTGCGTATTGAACTATTTACAGTGGTAGTTTGGTCAATCAGACTGCTTCAATTTAAATATTTAGTTAAAAAATAGCTGTACGGCTTTTGATCCTTTGATTCGAAATCCGTCCACGGTGGACGGATTTTGATTCAGGAGTAGTTGATTTTATTCATTATTTTATCATTTCATTAGGTTAACATCTAAACAGATAACACTGAATCAACAATTTGACGCCACAATGCACGGTTCGAGGCCGCATCTCTCCATCCTCGGATACGCCCCACGCTCGCCAAGTCGTTCTGCACCTGGTCTGCCCATCTCGTTCGCTGCGCTCCACGCCGTCTCGTACCTGCCGGATCGGAAGCGAACACCATCTTTGCAGGGTTGCTGTCCGGCATTCTTGCAACATGTCCTGCCCATCGTACCCTTCCGGCTTTAGCTACCTTCTGGATACTGAGTTCGCCGTAGAGTTGGGCGAGCTCATGGTTCATTCTTCGCCGCCACACACCGTCTTCTTGCACACCGCCAAAGATGGTCCTAAGCACCCGTCTCTCGAATACTCCGAGTGCTTGCAAGTCCTCCTCGAGCATTGTCCATGTTTCATGTCCGTAGAGGACAACCGGTCTTATAAGCGTCTTGTACATGACACATTTGGTGCGGTGGCGAATCTTCTGGAGTCCGTAGTTTCTTCTGGAGCCCGTAGTAGGCCCGACTTCCACAGATGATGCGCCTCCGTATTTCACGACTAACGTTGTTGTCAGCCGTTAGCAAGGATCCGAGGTAGACGAATTCCTCGACCACCTCGAAGGTATCCCCGTCTATCGTAACACTGCTTCCCAGGCGGGCCCTGTCGCGCTCGGTTCCGCCCACAAGCATGTACTTTGTCTTTGACGCATTCACCACCAGTCCAACTTTTGTTGCTTCACGTTTCAGGCGGGTGTACAGTTCTGCCACCTTTGCAAATGTTCGGCCGACAATGTCCATGTCATCCGCGAAACAAATAAATTGACTGGATCTGTTGAAAATCGTACCCCGGCTGTTACACCGGCTCTCCGCATGACACCTTCTAGCACAATGTTGAACAACAGGCACAAAAGTCCATCACCTTGTCTTAGTCCCCGGCGCGATTCGAACCAACTGGAGTGTTCGCCCGAAATCTTCACACAGTTTTGCACACCATCCACCGTTGCATTGATCAGACGGGTAAGCTTCCCAGGGAAGCTGTTCTCGTCCATAATTTTCCATTACTCTACGCGGTCTATACTGTCGTATGCCGCCTTGAAATCAACGAACAGATGGTGCGTTGGGACCTGGTAATTATTTTATCATGATTTTCGTAGTTTTTCATGAGTAAATGTGAAACACATCGAAAGTAGAAGCCTTCATGCTCCTGTGTCAAAGACAAACGTTTTATTTACATTCGATACCTACAATTTTCTAATCACTTTTTCATATACTAAGGTGCTTAAGTGTACGGATTTCGATGCCACATGGTAATTAAAAAATATACGTACAATGTCAGAAAATTTATCAGAGATTAGTAAATACCGATTTTGTTATAATACAACCAGTGTAGATTCAGCACGAATCATATTCTAAGTGAGAGTTCTAAAGATCACCTCTCGATAATCTTAGTTTGTTGCTACATAACTATCAAGTCATAGCCATCAAGTCGGGTAAGAAAATGCAACCCTGAGACATTCTAATAATACGGAGCTATAACAATAATGTTGATTTTATTGATAATCGAGCTAAATTTGAACTCAATCGGGACTACCTAGCATTACTCGATCTCAATTATTCAGTTGCAGAATCGTCGATTCAACAGCACGGATCAAAAGGTACACATTCCTATACTTCTTTGAAAGACAATAAAATTCCCTGTTTTCCGTAATATGATACAAAGTAAACCTTTTCTACCGGATGTGCCGAAAATAAAGGCTAACTGAACAAAAATTCGATAGAAATCATGTTATTTCTACTTAATTAAACTCATTTTGTACAACATTTGGGCGGTTCCGGTCCCATGTTGTAGGCGAAGATTACCCCCGACCCACCTCTTGGTACAAAAAAAAACGTCAAACCCTTTAGCAGAAAGGAGCCTCTCATGGGTACACAAAAAACCCGTTGTGTGCTAAGAGTTTTTTTAGCCGATGCTTTCGTCAATCGTCGTCGAATCGAATACTGGAAAGGAAACTGAGAGAAAGGTTTTCTGAAGCTGTGTGGACAATTACGCAAAAGTATCCTCCGGACGCAGCCTCGTCACTTTTTGTGTTTCGGTATTAGCCGTTGAAAATTTGTTTCCACAACTGACCCTTCGTTACGGTGGTAAATTAGAAGAAGGACGTGGAACGGAATGATTTGAATGCTGGATTGTGCCCTGAAGGTGACCGTCATTTCCAGAGAAATTAGAAAACAAATGTTGAACAGAAGATCTTGAATAAAACAGTTTTACCTCAAAAGTTCACAATAATCGTTTAAAAGTTTGAATGAATTGTGTTGGACATTATTATACAATAGAGTTGGTCGGAAAGGCTGTACTTCCACTCTAAGAAGATCTTACTGGCATTACATGGAGGAGTTGTTAACACAGAGTTGTTTTTGCAGATGTATTTACCTTTATTTGCAATTTTTGGTTTTGTTAATTTTCCTCAGTCCACATATTATCTCAAACCAGCAGAGCCCACATAACTTTAATCTGCAACATTTTAAAGTGAATCACTTAACATTCACAAGCACTGTCTATCAGACCATTATCACCGCAGAGGTAGTCGGTTTGCCAATGTTGAAGCACAGATACCAAGCTAGTGACATTCATAAAGTGTTTTTGTATTTTGTCAAGCCTCGCATTCGTTTCTAAATGTCAATTACTTCGTGAGTGAACGACAGCGCAGATTTCTACACCAATTCCCAGTCACAAACTACGTGATAAAGCTCGAAATGCGAGCTTCAAGTACTTGCCATTACATTTTGTCTGGAAAGGATATTGAAACTTGTTTCTATATGACGACGACGGTAGAAAGGATAACAACGAGCTGGCGCACCGATTTATCCACTTTAAGTTCCAAGTGTTTTTGGAATCTAACTTTCACGTTGTTATAATCTAGTTTTGTAGATAAAGGCCAACGGAATTATGCAAAGTTGGATCGTAAGCCGCGCGACACAGCTGTTCGAAATGAATGAATTCAAAGGATTTTTGAACATATTCTCTTGCATATTTAGTCGTAACGAACATCCGGGCTGTGTACACGAGTAGTAATTATTTCGAGTGCCTTTGAAATCCGGGCATTGCCAATAATCTCAAGACCAGATTCGTACGCTATGATTGCACAAGAATTAATCGTTTGGGGCTCTTTTGTTTTTCGAATGAGGTTTCTTCTGTTAGCCAAAGCCACTCATCATGGCCTATTTTCGAACTCTGCACTTCAACTTTACAATGTCGGCAAGCAACCGCACCATTATATTCTCGCAATAACGATGCGGTTGATTTTGATAGGCGGATGGTGTATTGTTTCGTCGGCCCATTATATAGTCAGGGAGACTATTATCGAAGAAACCGAAGAGATCACTATCCTCCCCGTCGCGTCGTACTGTGTATGCCTCTAATGGTATGCACTACATGTTATTTGAACAGCCTTGGTCCTTCGTTCCAAACGAACGAAATGAAACCGAACAAACATTTTTCCATGGCTGTATTATCAGCAGAAAAGAGTTCCAAGCATGGATTAAACCGTGGGGATTCAGGTGGCCAAATTGCAAATAATTCTTTCATATGAAGATTAGTACTTATGCAAAACTGATGGCATTCATGATGGCTGTGCACGCCAGGTCGTTTAGAAAGCTTGCGTTGCATAGACGAATAAGTTTTCCTTCTAAACTGTGAGCAGCCATGCGTCTCCATGCTTTTCTGGTGCTTGTACGACGAATCACCGAACTTTTTTTTGATGTCTGATGTCTATAATTATTTGCTATGCTATGTAAAATAAATAGATCATTCAAATAGAAAGATAAAATATTTAATCTATAATCATTCCGTGTTATTAGGTTTAAAATCGATCCAGTAATTCAAAATTTAGGGAGTGAGTGCCAGTTATGGATCCCATATCGACTGAAATTTTCTTCAGTCGCTTCGCTAGAGCGAGCCTCTTGACAAATTGTAGCTCTGCTGCGCCGGATTTCAAAAGTCGAGTCAAGTACGAGACACTGAAGACGGCCTTACTGTTGAGGTCGAAATACGTATCTGTCAAGATACAATTAAGTGGTGGAATTAAATGGGATTGTACAAACTCCTCTTATGACAAGTGAAGACATTCCACTAAAAAGCTCAAAATAATTTTCTTAATTCAAAAGGAATTTCCGAAGGAATTTGCAAAGGAATTTCCAAAGGAATTTTAGAAGGACTTTCCAAAGGAATTTCCGAAGGAATTTCCAAAGGAATTTCCGAAAGAATTTCCAAAGGAATTTCCGAAGAAATTTTTGAAGGAATTTCCATAAGAATCTCCATAAGAATTTCCGAAGGAATTTCCAAAGGAATTTTCGAAGGAATTTCCGAAGGAATTTCCAAAGGAATTTCCGAAGGAATTTCCAAAGGAATTTCCGAAGGAATTTCCAAAGGAATTTCCAAAGGAATTTCCAAAGGAATTTCCGAAGGAATTTCCAAAGGAATTTCCAAAGGAATTTCCGAAGGAATTTCCAATGGAATTTCCAAAGGAATTTCCAAAAGAATTTCCGAAGGAACTTCCAAAGGAATTTCCGAAGGAATTTCCAAAGGAATTTGCGAAGGAATTTCCAAAGAAATTTCCGAAGGAATTTCCAAAGGAATTTACGAATGAACTTCTGAAGGAATTTTCAAAGGAATTTCTGAAGGAATTTCCAAAGGAATTTCCGAAGGAACTTCCAAAGGAATTTCCGAAGGAATTTCCAAAGGAAGGAATTTCCGAATGAATTTCCAAAGGAATTTTCGAAGGAATTTCCGCAGTAATTTCCGAAGGAATTTCCAAAGGAATTTCCGTAGGAATTTCCAAAAGAATTTCCAAAGTAATTTCCGAAGGAATTTCCAAACAAATTTCCAAAGGAATTTCCAAACGAATTTCAGAAGGAATTTCTAAATAATTTCCGAAGGAATTTCCAAAGGAATTTCCGAAGGAATTTCCAAAGGAATTTCTAAAAGAATTTCCGAAGGAATTTCCAAAGGAATTTCCGAAGGAATTTCCAAAGGAATTTCCGAAGCAATTTCCGGAGGAACTTCGCGGAAAAACTTCTAGAGGAATTCCCAAAAGAATTTCCGGAGCAATTCCCGGTAGAACTCCTGCAGGAATTCCCGGAGGAACTTCCGTAGGGATTTCTGGAGGAACTTCCGGAGGAAGTTTCGGACGAATTCCCGGAGGAACTTCAAGTGAAATTCCTGAGGATTTCGTGGAGAAATTCCGGGAGGAACTTCCGGAGAAAATCCTGGAGGAACTTCCGGAGGAATTCCTGGAGGAATTCCGGGAGGGACTTCCTGAGGAATTCCCGAGGAAACTTCCGAAGGATTTTCCGGATAAACTTCCAGAGTAACTTACGAAGGAATTTTTGGAGGAACTTCCGGGGGAACTTTCGGAGGAACTTCCGGAGGAACTTTCGGAGGAACTTCCGAAGCAAGTTCAGGAGGAATTTCCGGAAGAACTTCAGGAGGAACAATTCTGCGTAGTAGGACGCCTATATTCAAGAGGGTGTTCTTTGCGTTGGTGGGACGCCCGCAAAAAGAATGATGTTGATGTAAAAGATCACATTGACCTTTCCCGTCAAAAATTGTAGCTCGTTTTGTTGTCTCAGTCGATTCTTTGGCTTATTTAAGGTCAACTTTCCCGAAGAACACATATATTTTGAAGCCCCTAACTATTTTTAAAATCGAAAAAGTGCTGTTTTTAAGATTGACTTGATTTTGAACGAACATTGGGTGAATTTTTCAGGTCGGTTGACACGTGACACGTGGGTTCTTTGGTAAACTTGACCTTAAATAAGCCAAAGAATTGATTGAGTGAATAAAAATGGTTGACGGGAAGGGTCAATTCCGTGTGTTAATGTGGATCGGAATGATCACAATTCGGTTGTTTAGCACAGAAAAATATCGAGTATTTAACAGTTTTACAAATAGAGAACGTTTTTCTGATCTCCAACAAATTTTATTTGAAAGCATATTATTTGCATTTTTAAATATTAAATAAATAATCATATATAATCGATCGATACAATGACATTGACATTCATGGAATGAAACTTGGCCCATGTAGCATAAAAACAAATCTAATGAAATACTAATTAAAAATAGTCCCAGAGCTCCAAAAACTTCGAAAATTAGGGGATAGATCAGTTTTCCCAGCAGATTCATAATATGTAAAAACATTGACATTCCTTAACAACCCAATTAAATGTGGTGAGACACTCGCATTCAAGAGTTCCTTCCTCTGCGTTGGTGGAATACCCGCGAAAAATAGAATCATTGTGATTAGGATGGATCACAATTCTGCGAAATGGGACGCCGACATTCAAGGGACGTGCGCAAGAAAAATTGTGGTAATGTGGATCAAATTAGTCACAATTTTGCAAGGCAGGACGCGTTCCCTCTGCCTGATGGGACGTCCACAATAGAGAGGACTTCCCATGCATTGGTGGGTCACCTGCAATCAAGAGTTTTTTCCTCTGGGTTGATGAGCAGCCCACAAGAAGTATGTTGTTAATGTGGATGAATCACAATTTTGCGTGGTGGGACGCCCGCATTGAAAAGTTCTTTTCTCTGCGTTGGTATAACGCCCGCAAGAAGAGTGGTGTTATTGTGGATCTAATTGATTACATTTCTGCGTGTTGGGACGTTCGCATTCAAGGCTTTCTTCCTCTGGGTTGGTGGAACGTCATGATCTGGCATTCAAGTGAAATAATGTTATTGGATACTTTCTTTTCGTTTCAAGTCGAGACGCGAGTGATCCAATTTGAGTAAAACACTGAGGGTATGGTCATAGTAAAGAACAAAACTAATGTTGACCAACGTCCTTTTCGAAAATTTCCCACTGTGATTTTTGGCGCAGGAGCGTGTAGTCAGACATGGGAAAACTGGATTTTAATAACTGCCACTTGCCACATATAAAACGAATATAGCACATTCAGACAGGCAGTCCAGGGGAGAATATGGCTGTTGAGTGTTTGCATGAAATTTTAATGAACCATCATCCCGTTCCGGGGAGGGCTGCAATTATGGTGGTTCGTGTGAGTCGGCCGGCCGGAGCGACGGTCGTGTTCAACTCCAAATTATTATGATAACAAATTAGGCTCCTTCGAAGGGAGGAGACAAATTTGTGTGCTGAATGGATGTGCTTGATGCGAATTCGTAGAAGTAGCTCGTTGAGTTTTATTTGTTGGCACAGAACTCATTAACGTGGGCACGAAAATGTGATATGACGCGCCTTATTTAACCCGATTGAAGGAAACAATGTCTGCACATTAAAACCATAGGCATTTCCTCCCACAATGAAGGGATTGTGCTTCCAAGAAAGTTATAGGAAACCTACGCTTTTAGCACGAAAGCATCATTTGTCATTGTCGGGCTCGTGCTCAATCAAACAACTTGGTGCGCAAATTTGAACTTCATATCTTTCAAGCTACTTAGGGGTCCGAATTGTGTTCAACAATTGAAGCTGCTGCTATAATGAGCTCAATTTTGGGTGAGCCAAAGTTTTCCACCTTTGTCCGGGTGACATTCCACCGACCGTTCTGCAGTTGTAACCCAACCGAGCGTAAAAGTATTAAAAATCACTTTAGAAAACTTTTTGCGACTACCCTATACCATGGCTACTCCTCAGCAGCTTTCCCACAGCCGGGACTCCGGGAGCGAAAAGCTTATAAAGTGTGGTACGTAAATTTAGTCCAGCTTTTCTTTCGGTCATCCGTCAACAATAACCCACCCGCCTCTTGAACCAGTGTGTCATCATTGCCTAATTTGGGTGAACAAGAGAAAACGGCAACTCATTCCGCTTCTGAATAATTTAGATTGATGATGGACAATTGAGCGAGAGTTTTGTTTTAGGACCTGGCGAGCTGCTGACCGTTGTGTAAAACATCCGGAAAAGCATAAAAGAAGAATGAAGGGAAACTTATGAAAGTCTCCTAAGAAGATTTCGGGCACAGCTTTTAAGAAGTTTCTAGGAAGTCTTAGAAAACGTCATTAGCCATGCAAAGAAAATGTTTTATTAAGCACCCAACTTTTCCTCTGATATATTCTTGCTTAATAGCTGAGTGGTCTGATGGTTAGGCGATGTTTGACCTCTTCCTAGAGTGGCTGACTTGAATCACGACACAGCGTGATAACTTCATCAATTTCTATTTAAAATGTTTTGTCTTCGACTAATTATGATGTGAGTTTAAGCAATTTAATTTGTTGTATTGTTGTATTGATACAATTATAATTGGTCAAATGAACATTGATTCCGAAGTGGATTTTTGAAGAACTTTTGACCTGGGTCATCTAATTTCAATGGAATTTCATTAGTCGAGTTATTAACGAAAAAGAAAATCTGTTGGCGGAAGTGTATCTCTTGTTGGAGCTGATAATCCTCGAAAATTTCCTTGGCTTCGGAGTAATTTTTCCATGGCCACCCTTCTTCTATTGGGATGTACCTACCAAAATTAATTTAATATAATTATCTCATTTTCGCGTTACTTGATTTTTACAACTATTTCTCTCCATTCTTCCGTGTTTCAGGTTTCAGTGATCCGTACTGTATGCTGGGCATACAACCCTCCGGGACACCTCCACCACCCTCTCCGCAGCCACCGATGACCCCACGAACACTGTCCGACACCGGAATGGACAGCCTGGACTCGCCAGAGCATGGGAAACTGCGCAAACATCACAGCTTCCGGTTGAGCTTCAAGCGCAAGGACGGCCGCCAACAGCGAGACTCGGTTGGCCCCGTCCCAGCCAAGTTCATCCGAGCCACATCCGTCAAACCGCACACGTTGAGTCCGAAATGGCACGAAAAGTTCAAATTGTAAGTTCCTATGCTTCGGAAAAGGAAGCCATAAATGCTGACCTTTAAATATTTCTTTTTCACAGTGACATAGACGACATCCACTCGGATCTTCTACATCTGGACATTTGGGACCACGACGATGAGAGTAGCGTGTTAGATGCTGTTTCACGACTGAACGAAGTTAGGGGCGTTAGAGGATTAGGTAGATTTTTCAAACAAGTGTGCCAATCGGCACGCCAGGGTTCGCAGGACGACTTCTTGGGTTGTGTCAATATTCCAGTCTGTGTAAGTAGGAGCTTACGTGATCAGCTCATCCACAGTTTTGAAGTCTAATTTCGCCACTAATCCACAGGATATTCCTTCAACCGGTTTGGAGGGTTGGTTCAAACTGGAAGCACGAAGTAGTCGTAGCTCAGTGCAGGGTCGTATTCGACTCAAGCTTTCACTTTCGACGCGAGAAGATCGTGGCAACTCTGAAGAGGACAACACCCTGGAGGTGAAGAAGTTCGAACGACTGCAAACTATTTTTATGATGCATGAACTCAACGCTCACGAACCGGCTTGGAAATGGAACGGAGAACTGGCAGGACCATCACTCACCATCCTTCATCAGATAGCAGTTCAGAGTGATCTCTCCGACATGCAAATTTCACTATCCAAGTATTAATTGCTGAATTTCGTCTAGATCACGTGTTACATTTTCGTCATCATTTCAGATTGGTAGCGATCATCCGGATCAACCGCAAGAAACCACTCGACACCAAATTCATCCATCGGCAGCTAATTGAGGTAGACAAGCTATGGGTGAACAACTACAGCAACGAACCACTGACCCGCGAACTGGAACAGTGGTTAGCCGACGCGCTCAACGGTTTCGTAGAACGATCGCTCAGTCACATGCGCCGTCATCGGGAAGTGTTTCCCGCAAAACATCAACCCTCACTCGTTCGGTTAGAGTTCCTGCTGCGATGTCTCGGACTTTTGGGATCTATGCGAGCATTTCGTCAGGTAAGCCCCTTCAGCAAAGGTGTTCGTGGGGAGATCGTCGGGGCTCTCAGGAAAGGGTCAATTACATGGTCCCAGGCTCAACTACGGGAGGCCACACGTTCACCGAACCCTCTGGTGCACTATACTACGATATTGGTTGCGGATCTGCAGCTCGGACTGGCTTACTATCACTCGTTGTTTGATTCGTAAGTACCTCTCTAACTTATCATCTGATTCGACTCACCAAATCTTTCTATCTTTCAGAACGAATGGCATACAATACTTTAGCATTGTGTATAAACAATTCGACTCCTTGGTAAATTTAATCATGACTCAATGCCCGATCAATGATTTTCAATCAGTTTCTTATTCAATTCACAGCTGGGAGACGAAGTTAGCAACCGCATCGAATCCGGTCAGATGCCGGGCTCTATAGTTAACCATTGGACCATCCTCGATAACGATCGTGAACCTGATACGGCACCATTTGAAATCTACTTTACCTTGCAAGAGTTCCATAATATGAAATCTCATCTTTCGGTAACCCCTCAACCACCGGAAAAACCTCTTGGTCTGCAAAACTTCCATGAATGGTTTGAACCTGCCGTTCAGCGGTGGATCTCCATTAGCAAAACCAAAGCGATCCAACGAATTAAGGCTGCCGTTAACGTCGATACACTTTGTGAAGGAGAACGGATCGTACGACACAGTACATCAGCGATCGATACGGCTTCGTGTTTCTATCAGATTAAGGAGTTCTGGAAAAACCTCGCCTGGCCGGAGCCAGCCTCGGGGGCGCACTATGAAGCGCTGATCATTGACATGGTCTGTACTACGGCGAATGTTTATTCCGATCTCATCCACCAGAATTTGAGCGAGAGTGGCTATTACGACAAATCTGGACCTCAACGTACGGCCGATGATATGTGTGTGATCGTTAACAATTTGGAATACGTGAGAAGAGCTTTGTCTGAGTTTCATCCAACAACACATCACCTTTCGGAAGCAGCCGAAAACCTTTTAGAGAACACAATTGCTCAATTGGAAAACAAAGCGGACCGAGTACTTGGAAAACTAACGGCTTCGATGCAAAGTCCGCTGCAGAAAGCTGTCTTCCACTTGGCTTGGTCACCCGACTCATTGCCCGCGAATCAAGCAGTAATGCCCCTACTAGAATATCTGGATTCTCATCTGGCCACACTAAACGTAACGCTCCTTTCTCAAAACTTCTACCGAGCGATGAGTCTGATATGGAACAGCGTTCTGGCGGAGTTTGCCAAGCAGATGGACGCTGGCGGTGAAGGTGACAAGCCGAGCAATTTCCACGATCGCATGTTCGGTGCACTGCAGCTACTCGGGGAGTTCTTCAACGCCGAAGGCCTGGGCCTGCCACCGGAGATCCTGCACAGCGATCTGTACTGGCGGGTGGCTCAACGGTTGCAGTACCACAAGACCGATACGGAACAGTTGATCGACCTGTTCTACATGCAGAGACTGCAGGAACAGTTGAATACGGTTGGGCCGCTTTCGCTGGGCAGTTTATCGGTGAAGGCCTACTTCAATCACGATTCATTGTGTGTGGAGGTGCTGCATGCAAAGGACGTCATTCCGCTGGATCCGAACGGGTTCAGTGATCCGTTCGTGATTATCGAATTGCTCCCGCGGAGACTGTTTTCGCATTGCTCGGAACAGCAAACCAATGTGCACAAGGTGAGTGGTTTTAGCATTTTTGTCTTCTCTGAATTGACTGAAATAATCCAATTGAATTAGATTTGGATCTAACACTGGTAATCAAATACGGTATAATAGTAAACGGCAATCATCAACAAGAAACAGGAATGATGTCAATTCCAACAGATACCAAAGCATCTAAACGAGCACTTAGTCCATTTATTGGTAACGAGCTGTAATCCTCTGTCGTCTGCTTTTTCTAGTGCTTTACACTTCAATTTGAATTGAAACACGTGGCCTACGGAGACTCACCTCTCGTCCCATTCAATTTGTTTAATTTATTGTGAATTGAATTGAAGCTTTAAATCGCCCATTTCATTTACGGCTTTTTCTATATAAAGAAGTGATTATGGTGTTAACAGATGCAATGATCCGATAAGACAGGCGTATTCAGATGGGGAATGGACTGCAGGGTGAATATAAAAACTAAACTAAAAACCCAAATTATTCGCCCAACGGTGAGGATGCCTTTCTCGTTCGTGAAAAAGGGTTGAGAAGCATATAAGAAAAGTTTAAAATAACACTAATTGGTAGATAGGTCTTATTTTTCACATCGTACCCAATTGTTTGCAAGCAAATCGGATTAGCTTAGATACAAAAAAAAGTTATTTTTCCTATACAGATTTTGAAATTAGTATTTTGACCATACCTTCTGTGCGATTGAGCCAATTTTCAATAGAAAACAATAGGTTAGAATTCCCGAGCAAAGCGTGAGAGCAAATCGATAACTTGTTTTGATGTTGTTTAATCACCGATAACGATTACTTAATTTGAAATCTGTTTGGTCGTTTTATCGGTTAAAATAACAAAACGTTCAGCAGAAAAATCTTACTGTGACATCAAAATGAAAACTATTCCTGCTGTCGATGAGAGCAAATCGAAAACTAATTTTGGTATTGGTTTTCGATAACAAAATAAATACACAGTTTTTTTGCGACAGCATAGAACATCTGCATAAACTAATTTGAACTTTATATAATATGCAAGGGCTCTAGGGACTTGTATGGACATGCTAGGTAGATCTGCATCAAACTAATTTTAACTGCTTATAATACACAAGCGCTTTTAGGACTTGCATACGCAATTAGACATTCTGGCTTGACCTCCGGTATGAAGTTCTCATGAATTTATAAATTTTACTCATATCCAACTTGGTAAATCGAAATTTTCTACATTCTGAACGACAACATCCGTTCTTAAACCGATCCCTAGAAACAAAACAAACTTCAGGAAACTATAAGCGGTGGATAAGATAACCGTGAAATGAGATTTGCTTAGAACAGAGGTTCCCAAACTGTGGGTCGCGACCCCCAGTGGAGTCGTCGGTTGTTCAGTGGTGGGTCGCGAAAGACAAATCTTAATTTATAATTTTGTTACTATTTTGTCCCACAAATCTACTCCATATTTTGAATTAGGATCTAACTAATGATTGGATGATTAAAGAACAACAAACCTGACGAGGTCAACGGCTTTTTTGTGTTATACGATATTTGGGCAAGTAGAAAGAAGTCAATATAATCCAAATGTAAGCCCCGAACGCAATCAAAACCAATCCTAACCTAATCCAATTCAAATACGATCTATATCAAATCCAAATCTATTTAAAATCCAATCCAAATCTAATTCAAATCCAATCAAAATCCAATCCTAATCAAATCGAAATCTAATTCAATTCCAATCTGAATAAATTTCAAATTCCATCCAAATCCAACCCAAATTTAATTCAAATTCCATCCAAATCCAATCCACATCCAATCCAAAAAATTGACGAATTTTTGACAAATACAATGATGGGATATAAAGCAATTTATTATATTTTGTCAAATCTAATGCGAACTCATTTTTATCTAATTTCACAAAATCAATGCATTTGATACCTGGTGGGTCGCAATCAATATGGGATTCTGCTAGGTGGGTCGCATATCCAAAAGTTTGGGAACCTCTGGCTTAGAAGACGCTTGGAAACATGCTGTTTGAAATCATGGTTTTAATGATTTCTTGATCGCAGTATTCGACATGTTAAATAATAAAATGTTTTCAATTTATGCCTGAAAAACACTTATGGAGACATACAGATATCGTATTAACTTAGATTATCGTAATAACTTAGTATTTTAACTTATATGAACATGCAATCATGCAAACATGCAGATGACTTCAACGCCGTTAAAGCGACGAACCTCCTCCGACGTACATAAACCTCTGTGCTGATTTGTCGTTTGGCCAAAGTCGAATCTGATGGTACATTTTGACAAGATCGCCACCAAATGCGACAGAGACCTATCTCAGGACGGACATACAACCCATGGCAAGCTGGACAGTATATCTGGTTTTTTTAATAATCCAGAGCAGCATTTCAATACAATCGTATTTTACCTGTTTCTTGGGGTTGAATACACCGTTTAAAAAGAGGTACCAAACTTTGCCTGGCTGGGCTTCCATCAACTCGGTAAGCCTAGTAATGTAAGCATAAACTTTTAGTTGGTATTCTCTAACCTGCTTCTCCACATTCCATTTCAGGTCCAAATCCTTCTCCAATTTTCGCTTCAAGTTCTTTGTAGTTTTTAGAGCATTCGGGTAGCCTTTTGATAGTTGCCATTTGTCGGTGCTCCACAAAAGACTGGTTTGGCTTTTCGAAATGGTTGATTTTTCCAGAAATTCTCTGGATCTGCGATCACCAATATTTCAACGTGTAGATGCAAAATTTTCAAAACTAGCTACATTTCACAATGATCTCGTATTCAAAACAACAAGGTTTTTATGAATTTCAAACGTATTTAAAATTAGTTTAAAAAATGGGGCAAAACTGATGGTGGAATGATGGTGTGATTGCCAAAAATCGAAGACCACTTTATCAAATTCAAATTCCAGTACAGTTCGGAGATCCTAAAACATCATAATTTATTATCACACATGTTTCGTATATAGTTTACATTAATTTTAACAAGTTCACAGTAGACAACATGCTTGAAAACATTTTCTGAAGCTTTATACATCGTGTTACTACACGTGGTTCCTAATGGTACCAAATTATCATCGTATGCATATTAGGGATGCTCAAAATGTGTTCTTATGTTCCAGGCGATGTCTTTTATTTGTTATTTTATCATTTCCATCATCACTATATGAATAGATATCATTTTTGGTAATGAAATATAAGTATATCTCCAAAATCGCATTTTTCTAAATCCGTTGCTTTACTCCCACAGCTCTAGTGAAAAATTGAACACCCCTAGATACAATATTTTGCAATGTCCAGAAACTAGAAGAGATGGCTAAGAGGTTGGTGAAAATACTGAGAAGATCGGTTGAAAAATAACTGAGATATAGCCATTTGAAAATTTAGTTACAACGATTTTCTGAACGAATGAATCCTAGTGTTAACATCTATTTTTGTTATCTATCATCTGAATTTTGTCAATGAATTATTAGCAATGACTGGTTTCCTTCTTCCTACTCCTGGCGAAAAACATCTAACACGGGTTTTCTCAAAGTTACACACTTAAATCATTTTACAGATTTCGGTGAATTTTTATTCAATTCACCGAAATCTCAACAGAAACTGTTCGGTAATTTTTCACCGAATTTTCTGCGATTTTTCCTTTTCCAACTGTCAAAACCACCGAAAATCTGTAAAATTATACCGAACAGTTCTGCTGTTGAGATTTCAGTGAAATTTCACAGAAATCTGCGAGTTATTTTAAGTGTGTAGGAATTTTAAGAAAAACTATTTGGTACTATTTCTGTACACGCCGTTTTAAATTATGTACTCAAAGACTAAGTGAAATTGACGTCTCTTTTTCTGACGGAAATCTTTCTCATTTTCGTAAAAAAGTGGAACTAATCAAAATTTGAGTAGTTCCACTTTTACAAAAAAAATTAGTAAGATTTTCGAGAGATAAAAGATACGGCAATACAATTTCACTCAGTCTCTGAGTGAAGAGTTCATTTTCTACTATGTCTAGGATAGCAGAACCTTTTCGAACTTTTGTGTTTTTAGGCAAGGTTATGATAAAAGTTAAGAAAAATCTAGAGAGTAAATTGTTTCAAATCAAATCATGAAAACAGTCTTCAGTCGAAATGTGAAGAAAATCACAGGTCCGTACGGAAATTGATATAGAGTGCGGCACTTCAACCGTCAGCTCAAGACAAAATTCCGAATATTATTCGTCTTAAAGTTATGCTGATCTCATAAAATTGAAATACGTTTTATCTCAGTGGGCTTCTCGAGAGTTTTGTTTAGCATAATTTAAATGTGGTTTTAATGTATTTTGATTGATCGTATAACTGAGGCTACAGTGTCAATTCACTCACACAAACATACATAGTACCACCTCGGCTCACCGACAGCGCTGCTAACAGTGTCGCCCGATTTCAGGCTGTGTTGCCAGTCTTCTTGATAATGTGGTCTTCGCAAAAATACTACGCAACAAAATTCGCCAGATCTCACATAGAAAAATATACTCAAATATAAGTGCTCACTAGCGCTGCCTCTTGGAAGAAGTGCTCAATACACTGAGCACCGCTTTGTAGTCCTGGACATCCTGATCAATTTTGTCGAATACAACTTGGGTGTTGATACGAAGGATCTCAAGCTAGAGCAATATTTCACATATGCAAGAATATTGCAAGCACATTAGCGCCGCCTATTTGTAACATTCATAAACTTTTTTCCACTACAATACAGTTCATTCCCACCACATAAACTTTGCTAAAGACATCATCTTTACAAATTTCAAATTTGTGCGATAAGAATATTTGCAATGTGGAGAACTCCATGTATCGGTATATCTTGAGTTAGTCTAAATTATTATTAAAATATTGTTTCATATATACCAGCATCTAGAGGCCTAGTTCTAAACTAACCAAAGCATAATTTCAAAATACACGCCTCCGTACATAATCTTTTCAGATATAAGTAAAATAAGCATTAAAAATCACTATTTTTGTATCCTTATTCACAAAAAAAACTCCCCGCGAGATATCCGCCCACCTATGATCAATCTTGGGTAATGTTGATTAAATTATTTTTCGAAAAAGCTAAAAAAAATCCAAAACCAAACAATACAAAAAAAAAGTTATAACATTTTTAATTTGGGGCCAATGACTCCACAGTTTTACCAAACTACCAAAAATTAGGAGAATCGGTTGAAAACTAAAAAATGCATCTTTTCAAAGTGGCCTGAGGTTATATTGACTCCAGTGCACATCCAAAAAAGGCTTATCAAATGGTATCCTTTGGGGGACATGACCTCCTTTGTCTTCTTCCAAACAAAAATGTCTTGATAAGAAAATTATTTTGAGCTTTTTAGTGGAATGTCTTCACTTGTCATAAGACGAGTTAATATCATCCCATTGAATTGTATCTTGTACTTGACAGACTTAGTTTCGACCTCAAGTACGAGACACTGAAGACGGCCGTCCTTTTGAGTGTCTCGTATCTTGGCTCAAGACTTAAGTGGTGGAATTCAATGGGATGATATTAACTCGTCTTATGACAAGTGAAAAATGTCTTCCTTTTTTGATAAAATGAACTTTTATAGTGAAATTATTTATTATCCAGTTTATTGCGCTCGGTAATGGCGGCGTGAGGTAGAACACATTGGAGCACATCACGTATGCCTTGATTTTATTAATATTTGTGGTATCAATAAACAAATGTCAATGTTCTTCGCAACTATTTTCATGGCGCAGTTAAGTTTTAATCATCTATTTTATTTAGTATCAATGATCGTGTCAATATATTTATATATGTAAGGTTTTGAATTGCGATTGAATTGGGTTTTTTATTAGTATTGAGATATATGTAATAATATTGAATCTATTATTAAAACCGAGACTAAATCCAAAATTTCATGAGTTTTGGTGCACGGGAACTATTTTAAATCAATTTCGAAAAACCTATTAATATCGCGTATTGTACATCCCTATCTTGATTTTACTATGGGCCGAGCTGTCAACCTGTGAGCTAACTACCAAGCAGTCATATTTACTTGATACTTAATGGGCTACAGCTCTTCGATGAACCTACGCCGAATGGAGTATCCTTCTCCACTGGACTCGATCCTGGGCCAATCGCTTCCAGTCGCCCTGAACATTGAGCGCCCTCAGGTCCTCTTCAACTGCAAAAAGCCATCGTGTATGCGGCCTTCCACGAAGCCTGCGGCCTCTTCCGGATTCTCTACTAAATATTGTCTTCGCTTGACGTTCTTCCGGCATACGAACAACGTGGCCAGCCCACCGCAGTCTGTCGTGTACACCTGGTACAATTCGTGATTCATGCGGCGCCGCCAGATACCGTTCACCGCCGAATATTGTCCGCAGCACCTTACGCTCAAACACTCCGAAAGCTCTCCGATCAGCCTCCTTTAACGTCCATGTTTCATGGCCGTATAAAGCCACCGGAAGAATCAGAGTAGTATACAGCGCGAGTTTTGTTTTCGTTTGCAGACTACGAGACTTAAGCTGGTTACGAAGTCCGTAATAAGCCCGATTTGCAGCTGCAATACGCCTTTTCACCTCGCGGGTAACATCATTATCGCACGTCACTAATGTTCCAAGATACACAAATTCTTCTACCACTTCAAACTTTTCACCATCCAGCACCATTTCGCTACCACCACCACTAATGAACCCACGTTGATTGTCAGCGACCATGTACTTCGTTTTGCTGGTATTGATCGTGAGTCCAATCCTCGCTGTCTCCCTCTTAAAAGGCACAAAAGCCTCTTCCACGGCACGGCGATCAATCCCGATAATATCGATATCGTCCGCAAATCCCAGGAGCATATGCGATTTTGTGCTTCTTTGCACACCATAGCTCTCCTAATCGGTCTCTCGAGCGCTATATTGAACAGTAGATTTGAGAGTCCATCACCCTGCTTTAATCCATCTAAGGTAACAAATGACGTCGATGTTTCATTCGCAACCCTTACACTTGATTTCGATCCGTCCAACGTTATACGAATCAGCCGTATCAGTTTCGCCGGAAACACCATGTTCTAGCATAATTTGCCATAATTCATTCGGTTTCACTGAACAGTACGCCGCCTTGAAATCAATAAATAGATGATGTGTCTGCAAGTTGTACTACAGGAATTCATCAAGGATTTGTCTCAGGGTAAACATTTGATCCGTCGTTGATCGGCCCTCACGAAAACCTGCTTGGTATTCGCCGACGAAGGACTCTTCAAGCGGTCTCAATCTGTTGAACAGAATACGGGACATAATTTTGTACGCCGAATTAAGGAGGGTTAATCCTCGGTAGTTGGCGCACTCCAGTCTGTTTTTCAGCTCTTTAACAGCTTTTTTAACTTCATCTAGTGTAGGCGACTCCACAGCTTGTCCATCGTCGCTAATATTTATTCTGCTCACCGATGCACCGTCACTTCCACTATTCAACAAAATCTCGAAGTGTTACTTCCACCTGGCAGCCACTTCGGTTTTATCTGTCAGCAAATTACCTTGTTGGTCGTTGCACATGACGGGAGATAGGCGCTGTCTTTCTCCGCACGCCATTGACAGACTCATAAAACCTCCGCATATCGTTCTGCTCCATTTTTTTCCTGCGCCTCGCTAATCACTTGTTCTTCATATTCTTTCTTCTTCCTGCGGTGGGTTCGTTTTTCGACTGCTCTTGCTTCCTTGTACCGATCTCTATTCGATCGGGTACCCGACACCAACAATCAACATCCGGCTTCTGGCAACGTTCTTCTCGTCTGTCACTTTCTGACACTCCACATCGAACCAACCCGTCCTGGATCGCCTTTATGCAGTGCCTACCACTTCTTGTGCCGTTGTGTTCACCGCTCCATGGATCGACTCCCATAGATCGTTAATATTGTCACTCGCTAACGTTGATTGCACTTATCCGTTCGTCGAGCTGCTGCCGGTAGCCAATACTCATTCCGCCGACAATCGCTGGATATTGTAACACATCGTTCGCTGTGATCTTTCGTTCGATACAGTTGAAAATCGTGATCGAATTTTACTGATAACGAAGTAGTGATCAGAGTCAATATTCGGACCTCTGAATGTTCGCACATCGATAACATCCGAGAAATGGCGCCCATCCACCAGTACATGGTCTATCTGGTTGCAAGTTTCACCATTTGGGTGTCTCCAGGTGTGCTTTCGGATGTTCTTTCGTGAAAAGTAGGTGCTACTGATGGCCATCCCTCTGGCAGCATCGAAATTTACTAGCCGTAGGCCGTTGTCATTGGTAGCGGAGTGAAGGCTCTCCCTACCGATCATGGGACGGGAAAAGTCCTCTTTACCGACCTGAGCGTTAGCGTCTCCGATAACAATTTTCGCGTCATGCTTTGGGCACTCTCCATATTCTTTATCAAGGCATTCCTAAAACGTGTCCTTCACGTCGTCGGATTTATCGTTTGTCGGTGCGTAAACGTTGATTAGGCTGTAATTGAAGAATTTGCCCCGTATCCTCAATACACAGATTCGTTCGCTAATGGGTTTCCACCGCATCACTCGCTTCATCTGCTTGCCCATCACTACGAAACCAACTCCATGCTCTGCTTTTCCGCCGCCGCTGTGATAGATGTTATACTTGAATGCAGTGTTGGTCGTGGGGTCCACGGCTCGGAATTCACGTTCTCCGGATCTAGGCCATCGGACTTCTTGAATAGCGGCCACGTTCACTCCAACCTTCTGCAGTTCACGAGCCAGAAGGC
The DNA here is from genome assembly GCF_024139115.2 of Armigeres subalbatus. Classification (NCBI taxonomy): domain Eukaryota; kingdom Metazoa; phylum Arthropoda; class Insecta; order Diptera; family Culicidae; genus Armigeres; species Armigeres subalbatus. The sequence goes on from NC_085140.1 coordinate 14,362,721, forward strand.
TCACTCGTCCAGGTTCATTTAGGGTCCTGACATTCCAGGTACCGAGTTTCCAATCATAGTCCTTATTTCGTTGCCGGGTCGGTTGCCATAAATAACGTTCTCTTTTTCTTCTATCTCCATTTTTCGTGGTATTTGAGAGGCTACCTTACCGGGGTCGCGTTACCTTCATCGCGCTGGTGGGGCTGCCACCTTAGGTGTAGCTGACGTGCTACAGCATTTCGTTGATCAGCCGCTGGGTACCAGGCAGACGCTGTACGCTGTTTGAGCCGCACCTCCTGGTAAACAGACGCTCGAGGCGTACCTTCTCACTCTAGCTGATGTCAGAATGACAACAGTGCCCAGGCTGCACTACCAGCTAAGTACACAACCCTTAGCTGGCGGTCTTTTGTTATCGGACGACACGTGGAAGCGTGAGATAGGAACTTGTGGGGACCAGAGCTCTATTGGGCGTTCCTTCCTTGATGTCAACCCACTATTTTGCAGCCCACCTAGCAGACATATTTAAAAAAAAATTAAAATGGGTTAAAAAAAACATTAAATTTAGGGTCTTTGAGCTATGAGTGTAAAAAAAAGCAGTAATATTTCCAAAAAAAAAATTAAAATGGGTTTTAAACATAAAATTTAGGGTCTATGAGCTATGAGTGTAAAAAAAATATGCTGTAGCTCAGAAAAAGGTGTTCTATCGAATGAATAAAAAAAATCAACATGTTTTTCAAAATAGAAAAAACACAATTGGGTTTACTAAATTATGTAATGGACAAACATTGATTTTGCCTAATGTTCTGGAAAATTGGCTTCTGTAGTCTTATTAACGATCTATTGGCAATAAATGATTCAGCTGGAAAAGGTCGACAGATATCATTGAATTCTAGAATCTCAAACATCAACTACACGGAAGTAGACAAAGATTTGAAAATTTGTTCATTTTTTTTTATTTATTTATTGAAAACAGGATATGTGATTTTTTAAACATCCTTGAGACATATGAGAAGATGGGTGATGTACTTCACTGACTGTTTTTCTTCCTTAAACCCTAATCGATTTGTCACTGGTGGTCTAATTTAATGAACGGCTGTAGGTTATCAAGCTTCGTGAAATCGAAAGAATAAGGTAAAATAAACATATTTATTCCCGGCTTAGACTTGCAAACCAATTAAGGACAATCATCATTCGTCCTCGTATCCTCACGTCCCCACGTCGCAGCATGCGAGAAATAATAAAAATGACAGCTGTGCGTTTAATTTTAGATTCCGTGAGGATTGTCCTTAATGAACGTTCTTGTTAAAAATATATCATAAGCTAAAATATTCGCGATGCAGCTGAACTTAAACAAAAAAGCGGTATCGAACAAACAAAGCTTTTCTGCTTACATTTTTGTGTCCAATAAAAACTGAATGGGACAGCTACGGCTAGAAATCATGCTTTTATACACGTGTTTTCCATCTAGGAACCGTTACAGTCAAGCTTAGAGTGAAATCAGGAGTGATTCAGTTTCATTTCAAATTTTCGACCACTATTCTAGTTTGAATCTGGAACCAAATAGAACAAACTCGCTGGTTTCCCCAGCAGTGTTCTATTCATGTTTTTCAAATTTTCAATTAAATTAAATCATCATGTTGGCGCCAAGAAAGGCGCCGTAATTGCAAAGTGGATTGATCCGTAGATAAAATGACGTATTCATACACCAAAACAATTGGAAAATATTTGAATCTCGTGATTCAATCGTGGTTCAAATCTGCAGAAAATAGAACGGAGCGTTATACCAGTTTTATTTTTTGACATTTGACTGGTATAAAAAATGAATCTAGAACAGCTGCTGGGAAAATTAATGTTTCAGATTCATATTCAAACTGACAGCCCCGAACGATTTGAATCACTGCTGATTTTACCCTTAAAATATTGTGCCTTGCAACAAAATGACAACTTTCGTGATCATTTTCCAAGACTCTCATATACAAGATGAATACACCACTAGGTGTTCCAATCTGCCAAATCACGATTCAGCCATCTTGGATTTTAGTATGGGAGAGCCAGCCGGTTTGTTTATGTTTTGCACCGAAAATGAATTTTTCACCCCCGCCTTCTTTTCGTCCATAAATTGGGCAGGCTGCAACACCTAGCTGTGTATTCATCTTGCTCATAGATGTGAAAAATGTCTCCGCAGTACAAATAGCACGTGCTATCCAAGCATTCACCGCCGGAATGCACCACGTGGCGACCAAATTTTAAAAAAATATCAAAGTAGCTTTTTTGCTGTAGGTATGTTTTTCTTAGGCGACTATCTGGCGCATATTTTTCGCTGCGACCAAAAATGAGCGGAAGAGTAGATTTTTTATGAGCGGTACAGTAAAAGATTATTATGAAAGTCAATCAAGACATACTTGATGAGTTTCAATGTTTTCTACCTCTTGAATGTCAAATTCAACGGAACTCACGCCGCCATAACCGAGCGCAAAAGACTGGATATCATAGAACCAGAGATGTAACAATTAAATCATGTATCCACGAGTTTCCGATTGGGCCTTAAAAAAAAGCTTTCCTTAACCTACTGGTCAATGGAATATTCTGTTATATTGGTAATAAAACTTTCCTACAACAGCAAAAGAGCTGACATGTTTAATAACGGTATGCGGAATGTGTTTCGAGTCAAAATGCTGTGGAACTTGGCAGAGTTTGCAAAACCAATGCAGCTCGACGCTTAAGGCAATCAAATTACCATGCGCCCCCACTGACTGGTTTGGAAAAACAAAAAATTAAAAATAGGTTATGGTGAAGACAAATACTGACCTATTTCATTGAGAATCAATTTTTAAAGTGGGATCCGAACTAGATGAAAACTAAATGGCGGTTGCATGTGCTGTGCTATGTTGGCAATTGAATTCTGGGGAGTGCATATCACACATATTTTTACTGTGGTCGTTTTAATCCCAGAACTAGAACCCAAACCCAGAACCCAGAGAAGCTCAGCAATTATTTACAATTGTGTCAAAGAAATTTGTGGTAGATTCAATTGTTGTCGCTTAAATGTTGTTTAAACTAAAATCACGATTCAGAAGATCAAACAAATTGATCAAGTTCTTGAGTACGGTGAAGTTGGAGGCGTTTATTTCCGTATTATTTCCGTTCCCAACGTCCGTTATTTTTCATTTCAACCGAATTACTTGATTTTTAAAACATAAGGGCCATACACTAACTATGTAAAAGATTTTTCTGGGATTTTCATACAAAGACGGGGTCGAGAATAGAGGGTATTATCCAAGTAGATCTTCTAGGAACGGAGGTAATCACCTGCAGTATAAAGGCTCTCCCAAACCTAAGCGGTTTCATCGCCGCGAAGGCGACAACTAATCGCCACGATTCTATCGTTGGGTCGCTGCAGGCAATGCTCTATTCACGCATCCATACTAACGGCGACAGAATCGCTGTCGCCAAGCGCTAGAATCGCGTCGCAACTGTCGCATCGCGTGTGTTTGGGGGAACCTTAGCTTGAATCTATGTTCGATATTAATACTAGACCAACATTTGAAAAGGACGTAACAGCCAAAATTTATTCCTTCTGATTCTTTTTCCACATATATAGCTATACATGTATACGAAGAATCAGAAGGAATAAATTTTGGCTGTTACGCCCTTTTCAAATGTTGGTCTAGAATAGCTAGTAAAAAGTTAAATGCCTACATTATGGATGGAAATCCGTCGTTTTAGAGTACTAGATTTTTATACGTGATGTAGGCAATTACCTTGAAAGTAGATTTTTCACAGGATAAGCATATCAACGTTTGTTATAATTTTGGTATGATGGTATAACCTCTGATTTAATTGTGTTACGGCTAGAGGGTTTTTGATATAATTTTTGTTATTTTAACAACTAGCCAACCAAATTTATAACGCATTATGTTACAATATTTTTCTGAAATAAATAACTCCCCTTGTTATAATTTTGTTATGCCTTGCTGATCGGGTATGATTGGCTTTCCAAATAAGCACTGCTGCAATAATTGATATTCCCACATTATCCTTTCCAGAAAACGCTCAACCCCGTGTTCGACGAATGCTTTGAGTTTTCGGTCACCCAAGAACAGTGCCAAGCGGAAGCCGCCATGATCATCTTCACCGTGATGGATCACGATGTGCTGACGGCGAACGATTTCGCGGGCGAGGCGTTCCTCTCGCTGAACAACATTCCCGGCGTGGCCCGAACATTCAACATGAACATCGAGAACTTTGACTGTGTGGCGCAAATCGATTTACCCTTGCTGGAAATGAAAGATAAAAGTAAGATGTGTTGAACATTGCTCGTTTTGGTATGTTAACCAATGTTTGTGTTTTATTAGGTCATCCGATCTTACTGATCTTGGAGGGACGCGTCAACGATAAAAATGCCATGGAATTCGTACGGAAACAAAAAGCTCGCGTAGTAGATTAAGTCAATCAAGTAGAAACTATAGAAATAGCACAAAACATTTTGTCAATCACATAGCATTTACACACTTTATCCATCACGAAACGATAAGCATAACCGACAAGAGTAAACCTGCAACCAAGGACCTTGCTTTCATAGCCGATCGGAATTCATATCGATCTAACCGGTACTAGAAGACAGCTAACTCTGCGTAAAAATCAAATATCTGTAAATCGATCTCACGCAAGTAAAACAATGCCTTTCACTTGATATATTACCACCTATGAACATCATATGCTCCTGCTTGTCAATAAAACAAAGCCGTCGGAATTGTAGAAAGTCAATCTATCTCCGAAGACCACTTTAAGTCGTAGCTATTCTCAACCGGATATGTGAACTACACCACTATTACTCGTAGGAAAACAGTAACATGAATATTTGTATTCTACCAGTTTATTTTCTAAATAAAATTGCATATTTTTATATGAAGCTGTTAATTTGGATGCCATTTATGCATCATCTACTGTTAAGTTTTAGCAACAAGTAAACTGAAACTAACTATTTTTGTCTTGTACATTCGAATCTTTGTATAAAACATAAATACCAGAACTTTAGAGATGCTATACATAAGTTTATACAAAACTAAAATACAAAACCTAAAAAAGTAATCTAATCAACGGTCGAACTGAATAAAGCTCTTTGAATGAAACAATAGAAGAAAAAGCTTAAACATTGTGACAACTATATTTTTAGATAACAAATCTCTCTTTAGGGGACAACCGAAACAACACGAAACTAAACCAAACAACCAAAACGACAAAAAATTAACTTTTAAGCTGTAAATTTTCTCGAACAAACTGCAGATATTTTCTTATGAATGAATAAAATCTTAAACAAAACGCAAAATCAAGGAAACGGGCGTTTCGCCTTTCCGCTTGTATATTACGGATTTGTTGAAAAAAAAACACACACACAGAAATTGGAAATAGAAGACCAGTACTACATACCATCATCATATACTATAAACACACTGACGCGCACCGCTGTAATTACTGAACCATGCCATTTAACTGTGTCACGCTTATTCTAGGATTCTGAAGCCTCACACTGTCACTCAGGTTCTACGTATTGTTGTCCTTTAAGTTTCAATAGTTTCGAATGTCTTTTATTCGTGTTGGATCATTATCCACAAATTTCATTGTATGAAATTATCATAATTGATAAGGTTGAAAACTAATACAACCAGGTTTTTTTTACACGGTTGGATTTCATTAATTTCTCGGTTAACCTGAACTTTCACAGTTTTTTAAATACCCCCTGAATTTTCTTTGATTTTTTGTGAATTTTTTCGTGGGGTTAACTCATTGGTTCATTGACACTGAAGGTCTTAAACGACCAAAACCAAACCGTGTAAAAAAAAACCTGGGTGTATTCTAATTTTTGTTATCATTCTAAAAGTGCGCATTCCCTTGCGTCTTTTTTCTTCTTTTGGTTGTTTGTTTGTCTCGTTTTTGTCATTCAACGATGAACAAATGAAAATTAATTTACTTTTGCTAGGGGAGATTGGGAAGACTTGATCCCCTTTTATCATTTCCGATGTATCACAACCAAAAATAAATAAATTTACGCGGTTTTCACACAAACTCTCAGAAAAACATACAGTGTATCTTTACTGATGTGCGACAGTTTGTAAATAATAGTTGTTGTTGTTATTGATAAACAATCATTGCCACAAATCGATTTTTCAAAGTGCTGTTTGAATTTGAATTTCAAAATATTTGTGGGGAATCGAACTCTTCCCAAGAACTTGGTTTGAAAAAAGTAGAAAGGCCTCTGAAATATGTAAATTTTTCGACTTGCTGTGCGTGCCATCTTAGTATTGAGAGGGACTTCCCTTTTCGTGATATCGAACCCTTCGTCAAATTTGTCAAGTGCACTAAAAATCTGACACGTGAGAACAAATTAATATTTTTGAAGTTTTTTTGGTCAAATTTTTGTATGGATGACAAATGTGGGATCAAGTGACTCCATGTTACGTTAACAACTTGTCCGTTTGTCCATATCGTGCATTCAATTATCGTTGCATTGTACGTTTGCCATTTTTATCCGGGTACGTTGGAGGAATGCCTCTGAGAAGAACAACAACGGTAAGGCCACTAACACTCCTAAAGAATGGCTATTTGATCACATAAAAAATCTCACTGTTCGCACCCGGAGGACATCTATCGGATACAGAAATTGATTTTGCACCACAGTGTCATAATATACCTATTATCTAACAGATCATGATCATTTTTTTCAAAATATGGCTTATACAGAGCATCTCCACATAACCAGAATGCATTCGATTGATTTCAATATTGTTGATTCTAAAGGCTTTTTTGTTCAATTTCAAATTTTGTACAAAGTTTACAACATGAGAATCTGATGTTCCATGCTGGTAAAGGACGTTTCAATAACTTTCGTTTGTACTATATAAGATAGTGGAGGTACCTCTGCAAGTGTCGTTTTAAGATGTGTCTGGTATTGGGAGTTGTCCTGCGCTGGGGGATCTCCCCCTATGTGTGGTTTTGAGCTGTGAATAAATTTTACGTGGCCACTGAAAAGATCTCTAGGAGGGTCCAAAAATACAAACCGTTTTGTAAAGCTAGTACAGATGTCAATCCAAAAAGTTAGTCACTACATAATGATCACTAATCGATCGATACTATAAATCCGTACAGCACTGAAATCCGTCCACCTCATGAGATATCAATAAATTAATGGGGGATACAGGTAATTAATGTAAAAATAATTTAGCTTATCCTGTTCAGATACTTGGCAGGAAGCTTTTCGGGCATAGGAATGGAAACAAGGCTTTGAAATAAAACAACAAAAATCAAAAACAAATCGCCACCCACCAATTGCGGAGCTTTTGCCGCCATTTTGTTTTTGGGTAGAGCATAATTGCACCAAAAGTAACTGTGTTTTAATTGCTAATTGCGAATCATTACATAAGATAAGCGTCCACGGTGGACGGATTTCGAGTCAGAAACAGTTGATTTTATTCATTATTTTATCATGTTTTTTTGTACTTTTTAATGAGTAAATGTGAAACACTTCAAAAGTAAAAGCCTTCATGCTCCTGTGTCAATGCCAAACGTTCTATGTACATTCGATTCCTATTTTCTAATGACTTTTTCATATACGGATTTCGGAGGTGTACGGATTTCGATGCCCCACGGTACACTAGAATAAAACTATTTTGGTTCTTGGTAAAACAGATGGGGATCAAGTTTCCCAAGCGATCAAGTCTCCTCATCTTGCCCTAATTTTATGCTAAATTAAACAACAATTTTATGAGACGAGTTTGTACCATCCCATTTAATTCCACCACTTGATTGTAGGGTAGGATGGGGCAAGATGGACCACCTAAGGCGAACTCCTAATGTCTCAAAATAGAAACATTTTAATGTAGCTTTTCAACGCGGATCTATAAAAATAGCTCATAATCTGTAAGCCAGGGGTATGAAATATCAAAAATTCTACTTTTTCTTTCAATTTGGGTCATTAAGTAGAAGTCGATTTTTCTGTCAATAAAAAAAAAGCCGGGGCAAGATGGGTCACCTTTAAATTCTGCAATTAATATTGTTTTTATTAAATTACACACAGATAGATTAGTTTAATGCCAATGATGTTATTGAATAAAAAAAGGATTTTATAGCCGCGAAATAGGAAATGGCACTACATTTAAAAATGTCTGTAATTTCTTATTAAAACAAGCTGTCCGAGTATTGCCTTTTTAAAGACAAAAAATATACAATTCACAAATTAACATCATTATGCTCAAAAGTAATCTTAAAATGATTACATCAGCGATGGAAAACAGTTTTGAATACGAACTATGTCCTTTAGTATGTGCTGACCCATCTTGTCCCATTTGCAAGTTCATGTTAGAATGTCTAATTTTCGATCAAATTTATTTATTTCAACGCAGTTAGTACAACATCGCCTACATTACTTATTATACTTTCACTATATTACTGAAAATGTTTTAATTTTAGATTGCTCGACGAGATTACACGTTTTATAGAAAGTGTGTTTCGCATAAGAAACAATGCTAATAATTTACCTTGTCATACTCTACCAAAACGAATTTTTTTCATCTAATCGAGTGACAATAAAATAGAATTAAAATATTCCCCCTGCAAAGTCATAATCTCCATATTAAAATGTATATGATGCTCAGAAACGGCCTTGATCCACCTTACCCCTTTACCCATCTTGCCCCGCCTAACCCTACCTTGATAAATACGTATTTTGACCTCAACAGTAAGGTCGTTTTCAGTGTCTCGTAAGTGACTCGACTTAAATGGGATGGTACAAACTCGTCTTATGACGAGCTCAAAATAATTATCTTAACAATTTTATACCTAAAAGTCACCCGTATTCTTGTTTACTTTAGAACACGCTTTTGAACAGAGGTTGTTACGTATTCTTGTTAATGCCACAAAATCAAACGCGGAAAGGCTTCTAGGGCTTTTTTTTACCGCAAAATGTGATTATTTCACAAGGAAAAAACATCGCTTTGTGGTGAAGAACCTAAACAGCTAAAGCTCACCTTAGTAAAGTAATAAAACATAAAGAAAGGATGGCCCCTTATAAAATGAAACTCAAACAACAAAGCCCAAAACAGCAAGCTTTATAAGATATTTATTTCAACGCAATTTGAATTTGTTCACGAGATAGGCTTTCGTGGAAAATAAATCGATCTGCTTTTTTTTTAAATTTCAGTGTAAATCAATTCGATTTAATTCAGTAGTAGAAAATTATTTTGAGCTATTTAGTGGAATATCGTCACTTTTTGTAAAACGAGTTAGTACTATCCCATTTAATTCCACTATTTGAGTTTACCTTTACAGATACATGTTTCGATCTCAACAGTAAGGCTGTTTCCAATCTAATGGGATAGTACTAACTTGTCTTATGGCAAGTGAATGGTATTGATGTCATGCACAAAACCAAGAAGTACCAGGAAGGCCTGTTAGACTTTACCCGAGCAGGAGAAATTACCTCAATTCTGTTATTGATATCATACTCTGTTATGAACCAGCCTTGCATAAGAGGTAAAATACCAAAAATTAATATGCACAATAGTTCAGGCATAACATACTCTGTTATTACAATACCAAACGCATCACAAATTATTTTTCGTTTGGTATTGAAATACCAAATATGTTATGCCTAAAGTATTCTGCATATTAATTTTTGGTACTTTACGTCTTATGCAAGGCTAGTGCATAACAGAGTATGGTATCGAGGTAGTCGCTATAACGTTTATAGTTTATGAGTGTTTCAAGAAGTACATTAGAGCTGCGGCCAGATGGACATTTTGACATCACATAAATCAATCTAAGCAGATTGGTAGGGGGCCCTCCTTAGCCGTGCGGTAAGACGCGCGGCTACAAAGCAAGACCATGCTGAGGGTGGCTGGGTTTATTATTCCCGGTGCCGGTCTAGGCAATTCTCGGATTGGAAATTGTCTCGACTTTTGTATTTGTAGGCTGTTTTTGATCGTTACTTGATGCAAATCTCACTGGTGTGCAAAATAGGTATTATAAAGTTTTATTTATTGCATAAACAGTTTATGAAGTCACGAAGAGTTGATGAAGCAATGCACCATGCGTTTCCATATGCTTTTGTGCTTTTATTTTGAACATGTGTAAGCGCTTCCCAAATCCTAAGCGATTTCATTGCCGCGATGGCGACAACTAGTCGCCGGGATTCTAACGTTGGGAGTAGGGGAAGAGGCCTCAAAACGTATACAGCAAGCTCTATACCATATCGTAGACCAACTGAAAGAAGCGTAGCAATGCGGTAACAACAAACCTTGTGGTCAAGCTTTATTTGACACGTATATAAATAAGGTTCAATTACGGTCTAAAATTCGTCTCCTATTTTTTAATTATAAATAATAATGTGTAAGTTGAAAAAAAATATATTTTTTCAACACGACTTCCTACAAGAATTGCTTTGGAAAGTTCTTCGAAATTTGAAGAACTGTCATCGAGAATTTCAAATATTCCGTCGGTAATTCCTTTAGGAATTTCTTCTAAAATTTCTTTGGGAAATCCTTGGGATACTAGCTTAGAATTTCTTCGGAAATTCCTGTAGGAATTGCAAATTCCTTTCGAAATTCTTTTGCAAAAATCTTTCGGAATTTCGCCAGAAATTCCATTAGGAATTCATTTGGAAACGCTAATAGGAATTCTTTCGTCAATCCCTTTCGAAATTCCTTTTTACCTTGGGAATTCTTCCGAAAATTTGATGAATGATTTAACGGAAGAATCATTGGATGAATTTCTAGAAGAATTTCTGCAGAAGTTTGCATAGAATTCCTAGAAGAATCCCAGAAAAAAAATCAGGATGAATTGGATTGTTTAGCAAAGAAAAATATGAGGTTTTTATAGTTTAACAAAAAGAGCAAGCTTTTCTGATATCCAACATTTTATTATTTTGTTTGCAAACCTTTTATTTACATTTTTGTACAGCAAAAAATAAACCATATCAATCAATAGAATGACACTAATTTCATAGAATGACAGTTAGCCCATGCACTTTAAGACCAAATTTTAATCCCATATAAATTTAAAATGCAAATTTTGATAAGAAAATTATTTTGAGCTTTTTAGTGGAATGTCTTCACTTGTCATAAGACGAGTTAATACAATCCCATTGAATTCCACCACTTAATTGTATCTTGACAGATACGTATTTCGACCTCAAATGTAAGGCCGTCTTCAGTGTCTCGTACTTGACTCGACTCGAGGAACGACTTCCGAAGGAAGGGTCAAAAACTATTGAAGGTATTTCCAACGCAATTCAAAATGAAATGTGTATGAAGGAATTCATGGAAGATTTTTCCAAGGAATTACTGAAGGAGTTGCAGAATGAATTACAGAAAAAATCCAAAAGATTCTTGGAAGAATTTCTGAAATATTTCCTGGAGGATTTTTCAAAAAAATCCAATCTGAGGAAAAAAATGTCCTAAGGATTTCCCGACAAGTTGTTGATTTTTTTTTCCAACTGTTATTTCAGAAATTTCTACAGTTCAACAAATACAGTTTTCTGTAGTTCAACAAATATAGCATGTTTATCTGTTCTCCAAAATATTTTTATTTTATTTGTAAACCCTTTATTCATATTTTAGGGCATCTTTAGTAGAACTTTAAATTATATGGGAGATTGAGAATGCAAGAGACTCGTTTCGACCGTCTTCCAGTGCGGTTGGTTTTTGTGCTCTACTTTTGTGCGGTGATTCGCTTTAAAGTAGAACAATAGAACCAGTGCAGTGACCGCGGTCGAAACAAATGTGTTGTGTATAAAAAAGTGCTGCAGATCCTGAAGACGCGTGCAGGTTCGTGCATGTAAGGGCTGATCGATTGATATCAAGGGCAATGCCCTTGCTAATATTTCGATGCATGGAGTATCTAGCCAAGCACGTTCAATTTGCCTCGCTGATGCTTGACATTGGTTCTTCTTCTTCTTCAATGGTTCTACATTCCAACTGGAACTTGGCCTGCTTTTCAACTTAGTATTCTATTAGCATTTCTCAGTTATTAATTGAAAGATTTTCTATGTCTGCCATTGTGTGGCAAGTACAATGAATATACTATGCCCAGGGAGTCGAGAATGTTGCCCACCCGAAAACATCCTAGACCGAACCGAGAATCGAACTCGCCATCTCCGAGTTGGCAATCCTACGCTATTGCTCGCAAGGCTATTGGAGACCCCACCCTTGACATTGGTTAAAGGCATCCATAAAATGGGTTGCAAATAGATTTAATTTTTCTGCTGCGGTATTGTTGTACTGATCTCCCTGGAACATCTCAATCGCTATTACAGCCTCTTTTCGCTTAGTGTTGACAGAACTCCAGAATAGCTTCGGGTTTCTTCGCAGATTGTCTTGCATTCGCTGCGTGTACCTTTTGTACAAGAAACGATTGTAAATCCTATGGTTCGGGGAAGGGGGGGGCAATATGCCCTAGCTAAGCAAACACTGCTTTATTGTTTATTTGTAACGCTATTCATGGGTATTTTTACATTATGCATCTGTTAAACAAATCTCAATCATATTGATAATATTCACATTTCAAAAATGTGGTGATATTCTGTTGTCGAAAAACTCATGAGGCAAAACGCCTTTGAGCTGGCAGCTTTTAGGGAACAAAGCACTACGCGTCGGTGAATCAGCATTCTGGTGTGGATAGTGCATGGAGACGCAAGTACATTGTAGGTTAGTGCCACTAGGGCGTTTTGCCTCGCCAAAATGTTAGATGTTTCTTCAAAATGTGGAAATTCTCGGTTTTTTTTTGACCTTCCCATATACTATTTTGAAACTTTTTTCGCCTAACCTACATAATTTTAGATCTAGTTTTGATACGGCCATCTTAATGACGCTGAATATGAGGGAAACCACAAAAGGCAGCTAGCACGATTGAATTCAGTACATTCAAAGTTAATTGCCTATATGCCGGGTATTAAGCCACCCGGAGTGGAAATTAATTACTATCTCTGAAACTCGATTATGCATATGCACAACATGTGATAGATTTAGTTCGGAAAAGGTATTGGAGGGTAACCGCCCCTTCGGTGGGGTTTGACCCCACGACCCCAGTACGCTAGACAGGTGCTTTCCCTACTACGATTGAATTGCTTCTTGGTTAACGGGCATCGTAATTTGCAGTACTGTCTATGCGATTTTGATCTTATTCGCTTGAGCTGCCTTAGGCTTAGGAGCAGGGCAGAGCAGAGGTGAGACAAATTCAGCTATGTTATCGAGCATGATGTTTGTAAAACGAGATACCAGGGATTGAATTCTAAAGAGAATGAACAAGTCTCTCACTTATCATCTCTGTATACATGTACGATATGTAGCATACCGTAAGTGACTTTTTTCGCAAGCTGTCATGATAGAGAACTGATTCGGGAGGCTATACCCCATGATAAATTTCTTTTAGAACGCTCCAAATGCGGAGAGCACTAGCTCTGATGATGCTTTTCAACTTGTTCTACGCAGCTATGCAGTGTGCAATAACCAACACAAAATGAGCGAAAACAAAGCGAGAATCACCATTTTTCTGTGGGGGTTCCTATCCGATTCTGTTTTTTTCGCACTTGTATACAAGTTTGATAAATTTGTAACCATGGCTTGTTATGATGCAGAACAGTTTTTGCCTCTCTTTTATCGTTGCTCGTTATCTATTGGGGGGTTTCTGCAAACCCTCCGAGAAACAGCATATTCGAACTCTAGAGTATCTAGGACTGTTAAGTCTATCTGATGAAGTCGGAAGCGGATGCAATCCGCTGTAATTTGGTTTTTTAAAGTCAAGTTGTGGCTCTTCTGGAAACGCGATAAAAATCGATTTCTAAAGCGGGATGATCAGCATCTAAGTTAGACATAGCTTCAGCTGCTTCTTGTATTGAGTACCTTGCAAAAGTGGTCGAGAAGACGATTGTTTCTGTTGGCAATACACTTTGTTTAAGTCAGGCCGTGCAGGCTTAATCCATCAAGCAGAGCCCCAAAACGCTTGAGAGATATTCGACTGAACACATTCAACGACATGTACATCCTCTTCTAAAGACTAAACCAGATTGATTGTAATCAGCGAGCAAAATCGTATGATCATTAGCATGAAGATTTCCATAATCGATTTAATGTGAACCAACACTGATAAGCAGAGTTAGTACCATCTCATTGTTTTTTGTAACTTTACAGATAGGTGTTTCGTCGTATTAAGCCGAGTCAAATACGAGACACTGGAGACGGACTTACTGTTGAGATCGAAATACGTTTCGGAAAAGATATAATCAAGTGGTGAAATTAAATGAGATAGTAGATCATCTTATGACAAGCGAAAATCGATCGATCCGTTTGTTAGTAAAATCGTGACAACCAAACCAGTTTTTTTACCTTTTTTCAAGATTCGATATTTCAATACTATTATCTTTTCTATTAATAATAATTGGATGAGTTATCATTTCTATGCAAGACACAATCCAATTGGTTTTCCTTATGTAAATACGTTTTTCATATCCATTCGAATATCAATCAGTGCATGCATGCAGTATTCTCAACTAAATGCGTATTGATACACCAGCTAACTTCCACTCATCCATCGCTCACTGTAAAACATTCGAAACGAAGGTCTCATAAGTGTACGATTTCGAAAAAGGGGAAAAGCTTTAACGATTATACTGAAAATAAAGGATAACCTCATTGTAACAGCAACACTTGGAATCAATCAGTTTCTACAATGCAACGTACCTACATCCCTATAAAGTGAACTGATGTATTATAAAGAAGTAACTTTGCGAACTTTTTTTCTGAAACCGTGAGATTTTATACCAATTCTTCAAATGTCCTGTGATGCAAGAAGAATCATTCAAAATCTACTCCTTTTACTTTGAGATAGGATGTACAGTTAGTGATGCACAATTTTTGCTATGTACCCCATAGATTGCCTTCTATCATCCCTGTTGTTGTCCCATACACAAACACCATCACACACAAACACACTCACATACACACACTGTAGCCTTCTGATCATAGGATTTATACGCACCACCTGTATGCACATATGAATGCGAAGCATAAGAAAGAACCTTTATATATCTATACACATGCTCTATCCTGTGGATTGGAAATGTAAACAACAAAATCAAACCTATCATCGTGAGCCAAAGATCTATAAGACAATTGTAAACGAATCTGTAAAGTTTGTACATAGAAACAACAATGTGTTTAATCAATGTCCTAGCAGGAGAAACAATCACTTTTAGAGCGCACTATACAACAGAACGATAGGCCAAACATTGGATTTTGTTTGATTTGGAATGTCCTAAGCAGAGGCGTCGACGGGTATGACATTCAACACTACCGCCCTCTTTTGGACAATTGGATTTGAAAATAACGTATTTTAGTGCTATCAGTCGTGGGAAACGTTTTTTTAAGCTAAGCATGACGTATATCACTGTGCTTGCTGCATCCTGAGACTCATAACACAGAACAAATATTGGTAAAAACGGAAGCTTTTAATTAATTATTGTTAAAATGTTCAAGGAAGCAGTTTAAAGACAGGCTGAGGTCCAGTGGAACATGTTAGATAATGGAAGTGCGTGAAACCACTGAAATCTAAAACTTGAAGGAAACTGTCCGTGGCGTTAGTTCCATAGTGACTACACAACCAACAAAAAAAAATATGTTTACAAAATTGTGAAATTTAGTAATAAATGTCGATAATGAATTTGAAATTGGAAAAAGCTAAATTTTAGAAACTAATTCATACTTTTGTTATAAACAAATATTGGTACTCTTTTATGGTGGAACAAAATTAGAGGTGTTAAAAAATCGTCAATGGTGTAGGTCACATTTTTTTTTGTATTTCCCAGAGAATTCCTACGAATTTACTTGAAAAATTACCAAAGAAAACTGTCATGAAATTTATAATGAAATTCTCAGGAATATCTCTAGGAAATTTTCCTAAAAACAAAGGTAGCCTTACACCTCGGAAAAACTTTTAGTCTCCGTGCATTTGAAACGGGGCCGGGATTTCCATTTTCCGTGCCCAAATCCCGAAAGCGTCCCATATGTAAAAATACAAAGGGGAAAAATCCGCGGGCCAAATTCCCGATGTGTTAGGCTACCTGACCCGGGGAAATTCCCCTGAATTTCCCTTGGAATAAAACAATAAGCGGTGCTAGAAACATGTTGCTGCCGAGGAATAATTTCAAAATAATCGTTACGTATCCTTCAAGTTTAAATTATGTCAGTGAATGAGTACGCGCGTGGACAGATGCTGATGGGCTTATAGGCGAGAAGAGATTTTGTTTTCCTCTTTCGTTTAACTCCTAATCATATCTAGGAACTTTTTTCAAATAGGCGTAACTGTGTTTGACCTTGAAATTTGAAACAGCTCATACTCTCTCTATGCAGCATATTTCTTTCAACTGACGTTACTACCAGATAGATCGCAATCCATTCTTTCTGTTGGGTGCATTAGTTGACCAAAATAGTTTGAATTAAGAGCACCATCGCCATTCCAAAAATCAAGGTCAGAATCAATTAGGCCCATTTGTAAAAAGTCTCTAGATATACTTTTGAAGAATTATTATGTAAACGGAGGGTACGCAGAAAACAAATTATTCAACTATTCGATGCATAGGGACGTAAAATACATGGCGTAGTTCATTCATACATGATAGCAAAATCCACCAAAGTTAAAACTGTATCCCAAACAGACCCATACGAACACAAAAGAAGTAACAATGTAAATTTCAGAGCTTATTTCGACACGACGCGACGCATCACCGACATAAATCGATCGTTATAGGTATGTATGTTCTTAGTGAACCTCCATCTGTCGATCATGTTTGTATTAGAGACCCAGAGAACACTAGTGTGGAGTCGAAACTTTTACGCGAATATCAAGCATACATGCTCGTCTGTATGTGAAACTTTTTCATAAAAAAGAATTGTAGAAAACAAAACATTCATAACAAAACTTACAAACAAAAATTTATTAAAGCCAGATCAATCAGAAATCTTGGAGGTTCGATTCAATCGAAGGGTATATATATATACACATTTATACTTTTAAGAGCTGAACTAATATTGTAATTGGATAATGGAATTCTATTTTCGAAAAAAAAGTAAATGAATCAAGAATAATAAAGAGATAACTGTTCATCTATCGAAACAAACTTAAACTGTTTTCTTACTATCTGAGCTGGCCCGAAACTTCTTCCCGAATAGAAATGAACCATTCATCAAATCGGTAATATTCTCTGTACCATGTACCACGAAGCTCTGGCCATCCGGAAGATGCTCCCTGACGAACCAAAATCGAGTACGACGCCACGCAAAACCGTTTTCAACGTCAAACGCCCGGATGAGCAGCTGAAATAACCTAAATCCAAATCCCTACCCCGTCCGTCCTGTACTAAGTAATTTTTAACCTTGAGTCGCCACGAGTCCCCTTCCAACTAACTGTTAAGATAAGATGATATACCATGTAAAAATATCATACTTGAGAATTGCGGCTCCGCAGAGTGTCACACACGACTGAGCCTACCAAATAAATGAACTGGTTAAAAAAAAATCGGTAATATTATTCACTTTCAATTCATGGTATGATAATTCTTCAAGTAATAGCGTTCTTATATAATTCATATATGATTTTATGATACAGATGAAAAATTTCAAATTATTCATTTGTCACGTCACCCCCTGCCAATCATCCACTGTGGCGAATTTGTGCTGCAGTCATCATTATGGTCACTCAATCGTTGACCAATACAGCGATACATTGACCACCAGCGCAAAGAAGGATGGAATAGATGATGAACTATTTATTACAAAAACAAATTGTTCCTCGTGAAGTTTCATGCTGCATTAAAAGTTGTTACAATAAGTCAATTCATATCTTAAACGTATACTTAAAACTATTGTGCTACTTATATCTCTAAGACTAGAGTGCCAATAACTGCATACAGACCTAATGTAGATTTTACACCCAGTCTATAGCTGATAGCTCGGCGACAATCAGGAAACTTTGCACCGCGGTTTGCACAGAAATCCAAAGTGAGAAGCATAAGCATAGCCAGATCCCAGAGGGTGATAAGATCCCACATTCTAAGGTATCCAGAAAATCTTTTAGCTTACCATCACAAAATCGGGTTTCCTCAAAGGAATTTGGAACCTTTACCCACCACAACATTCTAAAAGATTTTTTTGTACGTGGGTAGCAAAGATGGACGGACATCACAGCAAAAGATATTTTAGTTACTAGATAAAGATTGTCGCTGTCGTCGCTGTCCGGAACATCTTTTGCTGGCGAGGATAGGGGAGCTAAATGTCAAAGAAGGAAAATCCATACGATTTGACAGGTATGTACCACACATGTTTCGGACAGCAGAACAAAGGGAACAGTAGCGACAATCTTTATCTAGTAACTAAAATATCTTTTATCACAGCCAAACGGGATTCGTGTGTGTGGTGAATTAGAAATAGAGTAGGCCTTGAACAAGGAGAGTCTTAGTTTTGAAAAATAGTTCGGATCGTGGACACAGGTTTAAACTCCGGTGTACTGAAAGTAGTGCTAAATAAACCGAAATAAATTATAATTAATTCGCGGACCATATTAGGTTATAATGTGAATATCACAGTGTGTAAGTTATACAATCAGCTTGATTCGTCGGGAGCCCATATGATTGCCTGCGATCAGTGCCGTCAATGGCAGCTTGTGCCGGCATGATCGAGTCCATTCAGAGTCATCCATTCATCTGTGGACAGTGCCGAGAAGGCAATGCCGCTGGTTCTACGATCTCTTCTCGATTGCGGTCTCAAACCAAACGAGTATGTACCGTTAGCTAAGGCGCCGGAAGGCATACCAAGCGCGAATACTTTCGGGGAGGAATCGTCGATCCGAAGTGGGAGTAGTCGATCGTCGGTTGTCAGAGCCCGAATGGCCTTGATCGAGGAAGAAGCGAAGCTGAAAAGGATTAGGCTAGAAGAAGAAGAAGCCTTCAGAAAGCATGAACAGGAAGAAGCCGAACGGAAATTGGAAGAAAGGAAACGCCAGTTGGAGGAGGAACGGAAGCTGAAGGATGAAGATTCAATCCTTCGACAGTTCAAGCTAGAAGCAGATAAAGCGCGTCTGTTAAAACAACAAACGATTCGTCAAGAGTCGTTGGAGAAGAAAAACTAGTTGATGTTGCAGATTTCCGATCGTGGTAGTATGATAGAGTCGAGTAGAAGCTCTAGAGAAAAGGTCTCGGACTGTTTGGTGGCCCATTCTGCTCATGGGAAGACCGGTTGGTTAACACTGGGTAATCGGAACGATGTCCCAGCTGAATTGGTTCCTCCGGCCCCAAAAAATGTCAGGCCGATAACCATCGATGTTCCTTCCAACAGGGCATTCGTATCGAAAACATCCGTATCACAAGTTCAAACAGCTGCAAATCTTTTTCACCCCATACATCCCACCGGCTCAATTATTGCAAAGGACATTCCAAGGCCAAATTCTCGCTCAACGAAGTACGGAATCCAGTGCAAGGCCATACGATCGGCTACCATCCGTGAGCCCTTCCAACAGCTCACGACGTCGTCAAGGAAATTGCAAGCATTACCCGCGTCAGTATACTCGTGTCCTCCGGCAATTCATCGGTCCAACGCTCCAGCTTATGATGTAGATGCTAATGTCCACCAGAGTTGTTATCAGCTAGAACCAACTTCCAGTACCCCCATCCGGTATGGCGCAATAGCAAATCCCCAGCCGGCGAGTCATCGTTCCTTCGTTCCTGCAAATGACGGTCGTTTGGAATCGGTATATCAAGAACCATCATCAAAACATCCAGATAGGTCACAGGCCCATCTATGGACGCGGAATGAGCTCAACTCGCAACAAATACGTGGCCGCAAGGCGGGTCGTAGGCAAGGATCTGCCGACATTCAGGAATCCGGCGAACTGGCCGATGTTTATTAGCAGCATAGAGCAGTCAACAATGACGTGTGGATACTCAAACTCCGAAAACCTTGCACGTCTGCAACGATGCCTCACAGGACACGCGCGAGAAGCAGTTTGCAGCAGACTGTTACTACCCGCTAACGTACCACAAATCATTAGCACCCTTCGCACGCTTTATGGTCGCCCAGAACTGCTGATTCGCTCGCTACACGAGAAGATCCGCCAAACGCATGGACCCAGACATGATCGTCCGGAATCCATACTGGAATTCGGGCTGGCAGTGCAAAACTTCGTGGATCACCTTCAGACGGCTGTCCAAGAAGAGCATTTAGCTAACCCTTTGCTCATGCAAGAATTGGGTTGTTTAGGGGTATATAGGGTAAAGTGACCAATAGTGGACCCCCAACCAATAGTGGACCCTCCAGCCATTTTTGCATTATTACTACACAATGTCAACATTTTGCTATGAAATTCTATCGGGAGAACCTACCTTACAGTCCTATGATTTGATTATATGCATTGGAAATGATATGGAAAGTCAAATTAGATGACTTTTTACAATTCTATAAAAAATAAACACGAGAGTGTCCATTATAGGAACATTTTGGGGGGTCCATAATAGGGAAGAAGAACGTCCCGAAACGGGACATGAAAATCAAATGAAGTGTCGACTATAAGGAAGCAATTGAGTTGTTTAGGGGTATATATGTTTTTACATATTCTAAATCTGCATAAAAAACTAAGCCTAACCCCAATTTTTCAAAATTTTTGGAAATCCGGAACTATTTTTAATTTGCATTTTAAATTTATATGGGACTAAAAATTTGTTCTTATGCTGCATGGGCCAACTGTCATTCTATGAATCTTAGTGTCATTCTATCGATTGAAATGGCTTATTGTTACCTGTATAACAATGTAAATAAAAGGTTTACAAACATAATAAAAATATGTTGGAGATCAGCAAAGCATGCTCTTTATGTTAAACTATAAAAAATCTCATATTTTTCTTTGTTAAACAACCCAATTGGGTTGTTTAGGGGTATATATGTTTTTACATATTCTGAATCTGCATAGAAAACTGAGCCTAACCCCAATTTTTTAGAATTTTTGGAGACCCGGAACTATTTTTAATTTGCATTTTAAATTTATATGGGACTAAAAATTTGTTCTTATGCTGCATGGGCCAAATGTCATTTTATGAATCTTAGTGTCATTCTATCGATTGAAATGGCTTTTTGTTTGCTATACAAAAATGTAAATAAAAGGTTTACAAACAAAATAAAAATATGTTGGAGATCAGAAAAGCATGCTCTTTATGTTAAACTATAAAAAATCCTATATTTTTCACTGCTAAACAACCCAATTTCCTATTATGGACCCCCAGGGGGTCCACTATAGGGCGAATTCAGTTAGACTTTAAAATGTTAATTTCAACGAATAACGTTGTGTATTTGGGTGTTTTATGTATGTATCGTGAAGAGGGGATGCAGAGCTTGAAAATACCCATTAAATGGGGTTCATTCACCCATTTTTTTAAATTATTCGAAAATGTCAAAATATGAGTATTTTTTCAAAAACATTTAAAGGGTATTTTTCTCCCATTAACGAGATCGATTGTTAGAACTAAAAAATGGGTACATGGTACCCACAGAAATATTCGGAACGCGAAATCGCCATTTTCACTTTTACAAGTTGTGAAATTAAAAACAAACATCTGCCTGTATTTCGGCATTTCAATAGTGTTTTATATTCCCGCAGGACATAAGGTATGTTGAAAAAAGCATTCTTTTGTTTCCGGTTGGTTGTGACCGAAGATTTTACTTTTTAGTTTCCTTATCCTAACCTACCGCTGCTGCTGTTCCTCCGTCACAAGACCCGCTGGATGAGGATGGCCAAAATGGTAGGAAATCGGTGCGATAGCACATCGAGGAGTACACTCTGCTTATCCGCACGATGGATAAAGCCGGTAACATGCCAGGCCAGTTCTAGCAGTTTGGATGGGATATCTCACGGGGACGTTCGTTTCGAGGAGAACCGCCACTCCCGAAAAAAATGAAACCAAACTGTGCAAATCAATTTGCTATCAGGCGCTCCGAATGTAAAATGTTTGTTCGATGTGTAATTATGATTTGAATTTAAATAAATAAATGAAATGTTGTTCATTATTATAGAAACTGAATGCTGGTTTATTTTAAATTATTTTGGATTTCCACGTCCTAACCTCAATTTTTTGTTTATAGAAATGCGGGTTTTTTACCCATTTTCTACAAAAATACCGAGAGTTTAAAATACCCATTTAATGAAGTTTGTTGAGAGTACCCATTAATGAGTAAACGCGATATACTCATTAAATGAGTTATGCCGCTTTTCTTCAAAATGGGTACCAGAATACCCATTAATGGGTACTCTCAGGCTTCCGTGTTAAGCAGAGTTAATTTGTTGAAAACTTCTAAGCCTTATGACAGGAAGAGCAAAATTCCGCTACTAGGGGGTCCACTATTGGGCATTTTACCCTATGTTTTTACATATTCTGAATCTGCATAAAAAACTAAGCCTAACCCCAATTTTTCAGTATTTTTGGAGCACCGGAACTATTTTTGATTTGCATTTTAAATTTATATGGGACTAAAAATTTGTTCTTATGCTGCATGGGCCAACTGTCATTCTATGAATCTTAGTGTCATTCTATCGATTGAAATGGCTTATTGTTTGCTGTATAAAAATGTAAATAAAAGATTTACAAACAAAATAAAAATATGTTGGAGATCAGCAAAGCATGCTCTTTACGTTAAACTATAAAAAACCTCATATTTTTCTTTGCTAAACAACCCAATTAGGAAAAGGAGTGAGTGAAACGAGGTTAATGCGTTGCAATGACATAGTATGTTTCCATATAAAATCATAAAGGATTGAGAAAGAACGAAATGTTAATAATAGACTTCCCCGAGTTAGAAAAGGATAAACAGACAATATTTAGCCATAGTTCAGATACTAGTATAACAATCCATCGTTAATGTAACATGTAGATTTAAGATGACTATTGTAAAGAAAAATCGAAATAAACAACTTCTAAGCTGACTCCAATAGTTCTAATTTTTGACTCCGAACTCACCCTGGTGAGGATCTACAAAAGGCTCAATCAAGCCTTGTGAAATGTTTCTTCCTTAAAACGAAGAAATAAGTAGCAATTACTTGAGGAAAACTTCAGAATAAGGCGAAATGTCTCTTCCCTAAAAAGAAGAAATAAGTAACCTCTATTTCTGTCAATAAAAGCTAAGCGAAAGGTCTCTCCTAATCGGAGAAATAAGTAGCTTACGCTTTTAACTGTAATATTACTCTTTTGAGAGTAACATTACCCATTAAATGGGGAGAGGCACTTCTAGCGAAAATGGGTGTTTTTTCACTCATTGATGGCTTTTGAAAACAACCGCACGGAGAAATAGGAACACCCAGAAGTGGGTATTTTTTCACCCACCTTCGAGATAAGTGGACTAACCCATAAGATGGGTAAAGTGGCTTTACCCATAAATGGGAAGAAGGCTTGTACGTCAAAATAGATGTGTATTTTTCACTCACCTTCTCGAATAAAAAAATTCTTTTGGATGGGTGAAAAACACCCATCTGCAGTCAAATAATTTCAGCGCTGATGATTGTGATTTAAATAATTTAAAAACATTGGGCGTACAACAAAAACGTATTTATTATTGTATTTTTCACGAATGATTAGATTCGCTCGACGAAATTCAAGAGTTGTCAATTTTGTATTTCAAGGCATTTTCGACAACCTTTTCATAGATTACCTTGATTGTCAAGCACGTGGTCGGTTGAGAACAATGGGACTGAATGTAAACATCGAAGCACCAGCTGGTTTTGTTGTGTAAACATGATCAGCTGGAGAGCTGAGAACAATGAAAAAATATGTAAACATGAGGGGGCTTGCGGCAGCTGTCACGATCTTCAAGTGAAATGCGCACGGTAGCCAGCAGCGAAATCGAAAGCGAAATCTGAGTAAGACGAAATTTTTATCATAAGAGTCTAAATGGTGAAAAAAATCGCAATACTCCACTTATTTTATACATGACACAAGTTTAAGATACTGAACCCGCTGAACCTATTGTGTCGCCAGCACTAAATTGTATTCCGACTTCCGACGTTTTACTTCCGAACTTACTTCCGACATCATGAACGTCAGAACAAAATTTGAATTTGCTACCAAAACATTGTCGGAAGAGCGTTCGGAAATGTGGAAATCGACTTCCGAACCTCAATTGGGTTGTTTAGCAAAGAAAAATATGAGATTTTTTATAGTTTAACATAAAG
Organism: Armigeres subalbatus; assembly: GCF_024139115.2. Taxonomy (NCBI): domain Eukaryota; kingdom Metazoa; phylum Arthropoda; class Insecta; order Diptera; family Culicidae; genus Armigeres; species Armigeres subalbatus. The sequence goes on from NC_085140.1 coordinate 14,386,949, forward strand.
AGCATGCTTTGCTGATCTCCAACATATTTTTATTATGTTTGTAAACCTTTTATTTACATTTTTATACAGGTAACAATAAGCCATTTCAATCGATAGAATGACACTAAGATTCATAGAATGACAGTTGGCCCATGCAGCATAAGAACAAATTTTTAGTCCCATATAAATTTAAAATGCAAATTAAAAATAGTTCCGGATTTCCAAAAATTTTGAAAAATTGGGGTTAGGCTTAGTTTTTTATGCAGATTTAGAATATGTAAAAACATATATACCCCTAAACAACTCAATTTGGTGCCAGCGACGTTGTCAACGACAAAACAAGCTCGATTTTGTGACAGATAACACCGTGCAGTGCTGCAAATTTATTTTATTTTTCCGTGTGAATCTCGTCGGAAGTGGGCCTTGCTGCCAGTTCATCAGCGTCATATAAACAGTTTTGATCTAAAAGCACAATATTAAAAATCACATCAAATAGTTAGGTCAGCCATTTGTTTTGGAAAGTCCAAAGATGTTCTAGTAGCAGGCAGTTTGATAGACTTCTGGGTCATTTAGGTCTCAATCCAGGCATCCGAATTCCTTTATATTGTCCTCTGCTGTACTGTTTTTATGCACGAGCAATCCATCACGAAGTGAACTGGAAAAAGCAAAAAACAGATCAGAGTTTGGAACAATTTTGAAACAGGTTTTGTAAACTATTTTTTATATTCTAATACATTTCGCTACTTTAGAAACATTCAAATTTTACTCACGTTTGCTGTTTAGACTTGGATGCAAGTGTGTGTCCTCTATTTTTCGAATTTATTGTTTAATTTGCCATATCACTACAGGCATTGATTTTTCTAAAGACAAGTTTCTCGTAAAACTACTAACAGATTTTATTGAGTTGTTTAGGGGTATATATGTTTTTACATATTCTAAATCTGCATAAAAAACTAAGCCTAACCCCAATTTTTCAAAATTTTTGGAAATCCGGAACTATTTTTAATTTGCATTTTAAATTTATATGGGACTAAAAATTTGTTCTTATGCTGCATGGGCCAACTGTCATTCTATGAATCTTAGTGTCATTCTATCGATTGAAATGGCTTATTGTTACCTGTATAAAATGTAAATAAAGGTTTACAAACATAATAAAAATATGTTGGAGATCAGCAAAGCATGCTCTTTATGTTAAACTATAAAAAATCTCATATTTTTCTTTGCTAAACAACCCAATTGAGTTGTTTAGGGGTATATATGTTTTTACATATTCTAAATCTGCATAAAAAACTAAGCCTAACCCCAATTTTTCAAAATTTTTGGAAATCCGGAACTATTTTTAATTTGCATTTTAAATTTATATGGGACTAAAAATTTGTTCTTATGCTGCATGGGCCAACTGTCATTCTATGAATCTTAGTGTCATTCTATCGATTGAAATGGCTTATTGTTACCTGTATAAAAATGTAAATAAAAGGTTTACAAACATAATAAAAATATGTTGGAGATCAGCAAAGCATGCTCTTTATGTTAAACTATAAAAAATCTCATATTTTTCTTTGTTAAACAACCCAATTGGATGAATATCACCCTCTTTGTTGACTGAATGGAACTGCTAGAAGATGGGGTTTTTTCACCCATTTAGCAAAATTTGAAATCACCCATCTTTTTGACAGCTTCATATAGGTTCTAGAGGTGGGTGATTTTAAAACATTTAATGAGTATTCTCAAATCTCCGTGCGTGTATATTTTGTTTCCTTTCAAGTAGATTCATTTCACCGTGTATATAGATTAACATTTAAGAAAGGTCAAGTTTTAGATAAAATTTAAATCATAAAAGCTATTCATGCCAATCATCACTGAGCTCGACATTATCAGAACCGTTCAAGTTTCTTTGATCCCATGTAGCGTATGAATTTTCCACATAAAAAATGGGTTTGAAGGGCAATATGGACTCAAGAAATAAATCTATTTTTGAAGTTGAGACATTTTCGAATGTTAACTCCGATTCAATGACACTGACGTTTCGAGTAACGAGCCTGGAAAAACAAAGAGACGCAATACTCCTACCTTTAACAACCTTGTGCTCGATTGGAACAACTGATTTGACAGCAAATGCGCTGTTCCAATTTTGACACTTCGTCTCTTTGTTATGAGTGCAGCCTCTTTAGTTTCGAGCTGTCATAAAATGATTGAGCCCATGCAGCCAACCGGAACATTTAAACCTTTTTAACTCACCTTGCACGCGGCGAAAACATATCTGTCTCTGTTTGTCCACCGCTTCGGTCCCCATCATCGCCTCCTGTTCTCCGCTGTCCCGTTCGAGCTGTCACAAGCGCAAAAAAGAGCACAATGTGCGTTCAGAGTGATTGCATGGTGTTTCCGTGCCTACTTCGTCGTCCAGGATTTACGATAAAACCGAAATCGTGTCAAATTCGACTGATTTTCTGCGGTAAATAGTGGTGCTCCGGTCGCGAAAATATGTGAAAATCGTTCCCGAGAGCCATTCCGACGCGTACAGAATGAAATTAGTGACGGAAAGGTGAAATCTGCTAGTGAAAAATCCGCTTGAAAGTGAGCAGCCTGGGTCTGTCTCGGTGCGGTTCCATTTTAGAGCCAGCAGCCTCTTCTCTTTGGGGGGGGTTTGTGTTGGTGTTTGTGCGTGTGAAGAAAACACGACGACAAGAAGAAAACGTGTAGTGGAAGAAAAAGTGCCGTGGCCTTCTCGGATCTCGACGGCGATTGAGCGGGAGTCGAATATTTTTCGGTATTTACGTGCTTTTAACTAATAGGGCGAGCCTTGAACACCTTTCATGATAGTTTATGAAGTCTGGGCTCACGTTTAGAATATTGTAAAGCATGTTTGTAGAACCATTTCAATTGTGTTTTACCTTGCAATGAAACAAAACAAATTTATTTTTAACCTGAGGAACAACATTCAATTCAATTGAAAAAGAATAATAAAACATGGATGTTGTTATTTATTAGTCACCGTACTCTATTTAAGCGGAGTTTATTAAATTAAAGTGAACTTCAGCTGCACTTTCAAAATTAGAATAAATCCTTAAAGTTTGTTTTACTAAATAAATTAAATTCTTAGACTATTGAAATGTTCTACAAAAATGCTGCAAATATCTTAAGGTTAAGCAGTGAAATTTCATAAACATATATTTTGGCCCGCTCTATCAGCTACGCAATAAAAAGGCGAGTGTAGCGCTGCAGTTTCGTGAGGAATTGTGTATCGAAAAAGTGGTGTAAATTGGCGGGGCAGCTTTACAAACACATTTGTTTTGGTCACGGCTGATCCCATGCCCGTACAAATGGTCTGCGACTCAACATCGTTGGTGAGTGCGGCGCTGCGCGACTCTTTGACCTCGTCTGGCGGCAGTGGCAACAGCAGCAGCAGTAGCGGTCTTGGAGGAGGAGGTTCCATGTCTGCGGCTTCCTCGTCATCGTCATACGGAAGAGTCCCATCGTCGGCAGCCTCTTCGTCGTCGTATTTTAGCCTTGGTTCGTCCGGTAAAAGCTCTGGGTTCGCGGATTTAGATGACGACGACCTTGTTGGCCACTTCGAGGGTCAGCTTGCAGACGCTCTTCGGCGGAAACAGTTGAAGCCGATCCGATACGAGGAAGTGCCAAACTACAGTGCCGAGCAGGAAAATTTGAAATCGAAATACATCGTACTGAAGGCTCCCGCCAGCACTTCCAGTAATTGCATCAATGGATCCAACAGTGTTGGTGGAGGAGCTGGGCCCGTCAACGGAAGCACCAACACACAGGTGATGAATGGAGGCGGCCGAGGAAACCCGTCGTCGACGATGACGTCCAAACTGTCTGTCGTAAACGCCACTTGCAATGGCATCAGTCACCAAAGTAAGTACATTTGATTACTGCTAGGGGGTGTTTTTATTGGAAACTTTGGGGGGAAGACGACCAATGAACTTGACGATGTGGGTAAACCACTTACACTTTCCCTCTCTCCAGTTTTGTTGTCTGCCTGTGTGTCTCAATTGGCCCGTCCGTGTAGGGTCTGGTCTACAGTTGTGTTTGTTTTCGTGTTTCACGCTAAAACCAATGTGCAGTTAGCAACCTATCAGTCTGCTGGTCGAGCCACTACGCGCGCAGTTGAAATCGTGCATCACCGTCTTCTGAAAGTGACTGATGAGGTGAGACAGTGAAACCACTTCATTATTGACGCTGGTCAAAATTTGATGAAGACGGTGAATTACAATTGCGTGGCTTCCAGTGTCACGCTTGTGAATATATTTAGTGCGTACACTGCTTAAAGTCCCAAAATAATTCACCTAGCGATGATGGTGCCTTTCTCGTGTATTATAAAATGTAACGAGAAAAGCACATGAAAGAGGTGGAAAGTGCACTTTAGGGAGATAGATTCTGTTATTTCCATGAGTTCACATTTATTTGCATTCATTTGAATGCATTGCAGCAGTTCTTGAGTTAAAAAAAAATCGATTTTGATTTTTTTTTGCCTTTCTCGTACAACAAAGTTGTAGGGGAAGACACCCAGAAATCGCCCTCCCCCCAGTTTTCGCCCACCTATTTTAAAACTTTAATTTCTCGAAAACTAGTTGTTGGGAACAGTTAAAGTTCAGGTTTTTTCATAATTGATTGATGCTTGTATGGAAAAACTTTAACTGTAACTGTTTTCAACAACTAGTTTACGAGAAATTAAAGTTTTAAAATAGGTGGGCGAAAACTGGGGGGAGGGCGATTTCTGGGTGTCTTACCCTACCAAAAGGCTAGCATTTCACTCCAAAATCGAACTTTTTATATTAGTCTCGGAGACCCATGATGTTATATACCAATCGACACAGCTCGTCAAACTGAACAAATGTCTGTCTGTCCGTGTGTATGTGTGTGTGTGTGTGTGTAGATGTGTGTGTGTGTGTGCACACAAAAACCGAAAAACATTAGCCACTTTTTCATATAGTAATTCTTAACCGATTTTCTTGCAACAAGTTGCATTCGACGGGGTACAAACCCTAGTTGATCACTATCAAATTTCTTAACGATTGAGCATTCCAAAAAAAATCTTAATATTAAAATAGTTATGGAACATAGTAATTAAGTTATAGCATGCAGGGAATCATTTTTTTTGGAATGCGCATGCAAAACAAGCGACAAAAGAGAACCAACGACAAAGCTTTGTTTTTGTCGGAGATAATAATAACAAAGATCCGCAAAATTTTGTCAGCAACAAAAAAGAAGACAATCTTGTTGCTAACTTTTCATCCCGTTATTTTGCATTATTTCTAGAGAAAATTTTGCTTTTATGCTATCATAGTTGCTGCGTTTATAGAAATATTCGAGAATCGAACAATGATTACAAAATTACCATCGTATTTTCGGAAATATCAGAGCAAGCAAGGCACATGATTCTTGTCATATTGTGTTCAATTTCTGATAAAGGTTTGTCGTTAGATGCGTTTGTCAGTAACAAACTCTGTTGATGACAAAGAGTATATTGTTAGGCGTTGCTCGAATATTGATTCCCTGAGCATGTCATAAATGCCTTGAAGTATCTACCCATGCAAGCTCTTCTATTCGATTTTGTACACGACTTTAGTATGCAACGCAAGCTTTGATTGCATACAAGTTACAACGCATAACGCCATATAACGTTTCTGCAGCTTTCTGGTATAATAAAAAAAGGTCGCATAAAACGCGCACGCTAATAATACTTTACTTAGCGGGAATGACGGCTTTGGCAGGTTTTGTTCTATTATTGGCAGGGGGTTTTTTATGTCTGACTATGCTCAAATTTGGCCTAAACATTATTTGCATATCAAAAAACATTGTGGCCAAATTTCATAAAATTTGTTCGACAAAAAACCCCCTGCCAATAATAGAACAAAACCTGCCAAAGCCGTCTTTCCCCCTATTGATTTTAAAATCAATATAACAATAATTATTCAGCATTTCAACAAATTTCCCGATAATGCATTTGATTGTTGCACAATCACTGCTAGGTGGATCAATCTGGGTTTTTTCTTAAAGAAAAAAATGGAGATTAAAACAATGTTTTATAATAACTCCTTTTAAGCTGCACGGGCCAAATGTCATTTTATAAATGTAAGTGTCATTCTATCGATTGAAATGGTTACTTATTTTATGTTTAAAATGCAAATAAAAGTTTAACAAATAAAATAAAAATCTGCTGGAGATCAGAAGAACGTGCTTTATCTGCTAAACTTTAAAATACTCAATATTTCCAGAGCAATGAAACCGAACCCCCCATGGATTGCGCATTGAGCAATTTGTTGGTTTACTTGAACACACATTTCCAAGTAGGATGAGTAGATATTTCTCGGGTACTTATTCAAAAGGACGTATGTGATTTTGTAAACAAAGATTCAAACGTCGATTTGTCCGATCTGATAACCCTCCCACGCAAACCATCACCATAGACAGATAGGAGGAGGCTTTGGCTACCTGTTGGTGGTGTTGATTTGCGTATGAATGTCATCAGATTGGACAAATCGACGTTTGAATCTTTGTTTACAAAATCACATACGTCCTGAATAAGTACCCGAGATTTAGTATTGTCTGGCTTCTACACACTGGCTTCATCAGCAACAACGCTCGATGAAGTAGGATTGTGTCAGAGTCTATATATAGAGTTGCGCATAGAGGATCTGCTTACACTGATGCTGAATGATGCTCATGTTATTATGTTGAATGGCAACTTGCATTTTTGTTCTACCCTCCAAGTGACTTCACGGGAGTGTTCACTTCAAAAGCTTTTAAATTCGATAATTAGGCTTCCTACAGAGTGCAAACAAGTCAGTTTCTTGTTGCTACTTTATTAGGGGGTGTATTGAAGTGTTTTTGCACTGCTTCTAAAACAAATCTAATACTTTTTAGTTTTTGTGTTTTAATTTGCCATAATATTCATTAGGCGATAACAATAATTCCGCCTTACCAACAAGCATTAACTTTGCTCGATAGTTAGACGGTTTGACAGTTCAATAGCTGTAGATTTGGCTTCACTATTTGCGCAACTCTATATAATAGACACTGGGTTGAAGTTGTGTCAGTTGGTCGTCAGATACCAACCGGAACATAGGCAATTAAATTTGAATGAACTGTAGTCGGGTTGGGATCTGACGACCAACTGGTACAATCTCTCACAACCCTACTTCATCGAGTGATGTTGCTGATAAAGCAAGTGTGTAGGCGCCAGACAATAGACGAATCCAAGTAAAAATAAGAAGAAGACACACGACGGTGTTAACTTTGACAGATCCTTCAGCACAGCATAGGGAGATCATTTTAAAATGCTTTTAATAAATTCTAGACAAAATGTAATTAAAATCTGATTGATGTACGGTACGGAAAAAGTCTATACTAAATACTCATCCCACATTCCTACTTGGTTGGCATTGTACAAAAAATACATATGAGAGAGTTAGTTCTGAAAATGGATTGCGAGAGTTCGGCTACGTGCCTGGTGCTGGGAATTTGGTTTTATCAGTACACGCTTAGGGGCCCTCCTTAGCCATGCGGTAAGACGCGCGGCTACAAAGCAAGACCATGCTGAGGGTGGCTGGGTTCGATTCCCGGTGTCGGTCTAGGCAATTTTCGGATTGGAAATTGTCTCGACTTCCCTGGGCATAAAAAGTATCATCGTGTTAGCTTCATGATATACGAATGCAAAAATGGTAACCTGGCTTAGAAACCTCGCAGTTAATAACTGTGGAAGTGCTTAATGAACACTAAGCTGCGAGGCGGCTCTATCCCAGTGTGGGGATGTAATGCCAATAAGAAGAAGAAGTACACGCTTAGCTGCGGAGGACGCCGGATATTACTTCAAAAAATCGAAAACTTACTTTTACCCCACGCGCACACTTGCCCCACCCTACTCTACATTTTCATAAACAATCAGTCTAGAGCTGGCAACGTAGTGTTCCTGTCTCGGCATTTGTCTGGTGTTGGCCTTGATATATGTCTCATCGTCCATTACAATGCTGAAGGTGCGCGAGTTGTGGCCACCGTGTTCTGATTATCGCTCCGGTTCGGTATCTTCCGATCTTTTATACGTGTAGTACAGAACCTCCTTTTTCTTTCCACAAAAACAATTTGAAACCTTCGCCTTTTCCGCAACGTCCCTGATCAAAATGTTGGGTCGGCGCTTGAATTGGATCCATACCATCCTGAACTTCTTCGGATCTGATGTGCCACTTTTCTTGCCGTTACCATCGCTCCGCTTGTTGTCGAACGGTTATTGAATGTCTCGATAGGATATGTTGATAGAAAGGTTAAATCTCGCTTAAAATTTTTATTTTAAAACATATTTCCATTAACAAATGGTATTTGATATTTCAAGCTGCAAAAACTTCTAAAACCACATAATAAACACTGTCTATCACCATAATCATAATTGCATCGAAAAAAAAACAAAACATCTCGAAACCAGTAAAAAAACCCAGATTAATACACCTAGCAGTGATGATGCCTTTCTTGTGCATTATAAAATATATTGAAAGAATCACATTAGAAAGGTCAAAAAAGATCTTTAGGAGAAGAGATCACTTGTTTTCGATCATTCTGCATGTTTTTGTATTAGTTAAAATGCATCGCCACAATTTTCGAAAAAAAAATTTTTTTTTTGGTTTTGAATTTTTTTTTCCAAGGGGGGACCCTTGTGAAAAAACAATGATTTTTCAATAATTCCAAAATGCGATGTCCGATCGAGCCAATTTTCAATAGCAAACAATGGGACCGCATTCCCCGTCGAATGCAACTTATTGCGAGTAAATCGGATAATGCTAAGTTCCAAAAAGTGTGTCTACAAAATTTGTACACATACACACATACAGACATCACCTCAGTTCGTCGAGCTGAGTTGATCGGTATATAACACTATGGGTCTCCGGGCCTTCTATCAAAAGTTCTTTTTTGAAGCAATCATATAGCCTTTCGGTACAACTTTGTTGTATGAGAAAGGCAAAAATTAAAATTATTTTCAGCCCCGAAGTTGCAGTAGGCTTAAGGTACCCCGGGGCAAGTGGGACCTAAAAAACGCTAGTTCAGCAAAATCGTTAACGCATATTTAGAAAACAGGGTATTTCAGGACATTAACCACGGATACATCATTATATGCTTCCGTTGTTGAAGTGCAGACGTGTTGTAAGCCATTTATTCAGTTACAAAAATATTGGTAGTGACATAAATAAATTTACCTGTGAAACCTACTTACCCCTTCAAACGGGGCAAGTGGGACCTATTCTGCTTTATACTGTCGAACGAAACTAATTTGAAGAATGCAGATATAATGTTCAGGTAATTTCTGAGTCGTAGTATTTCCGATCATGGATGGAGGTTTTTGCTTGTCAGTCTTTTGTTTTTGGCAAAAAGAAAGGGATTACAATGTTAGCAAATATAAAAACAAGACAACAGCCAGTTTACTGTTTAATTGGCTTTTGTCTGGCTTTCCATTAGCTTACTTTCTTACCAAATGTGTTAGATGGAAGAGATGAGCAAATCTTGGTCACTTTTCGAATGAATGTTTCTCTGTTTAGAACACAAATTATTACATAAATTAGAACTTTAAAAGGAACGTTTTTATTCAGGCGATGCGCAAGTGTTGTAAATTTGTAATAGAACCAATGGCCAATTTATGTCTTAAGCAATTTATTTATCTGAAAATCTGTTAATCTGATACGATGTTTGAAAATAACAAAACACAAGAAAAAAACCTGTTGATCTATTGTAGAATAAATAGATTGTTTACTCTGTAAACGAAAATTTAGCATAGCTATAACCATTGCTCTTTTCCATGAGGAAGATAATTTCCAGAAAGTAAAATACACATTTGGTAAATCAACTGTACACTACTTCTTAACAACGAAACCAACGATATCAACTGCATTTGATTCAGATCCATATGATATATGAGTGTCGAAGTTTCGATGTCACACAATTATTTAATTGCTCAAAATAATCACTTTCCACATCGATGATGAATTTAGAAACGACTATTTTTTTGGAAATTCATTGAATAAAAATAAAAGTGATAGAATTTGCCAGTAGTTTAAAGTCATTATTAAACAATAACATTAGTATGGTGTCGCAAATGGTTTTGATTCAACAATTTTTTGTGTCAGGCGAATTCGTTGATAATTCTGCTTAATCTTTCTAGAACATTGTTACCATTAAAAACGTTCACCGATTAATCGGCAGCCATAGTACCCACTTACCCCGTATTTTCACTTGCCCCGGGGTACCTTATCTGAAAAAACGAGTGACTTGGCCGTTCTCTTAGGGTGAACCTTCACATATTTTGACTTTACACATTTTACATTGACTTTACACATTGAATATTGTAAACATAACTATTACAAATAATACGATATGAAATTAAACATTTTGTTCCGATTTGTTTCATGTTTATATTTTGTGAGCAACGTATAGAAGCATGTACAAAAAAAAATCTTAAGAAAGCAAAAACGTAAAAATTAAAAGGGATTCCAAAAATTTCTTAATTGGAAGTTAGATAAAAATTGAGACATTAATAGATTACTTATTCGTATGTAAGTGTGCGTATGTGCGCATAATCTCAAATTGACTACCATATAAATCTCACTTTTTTTACTAACATATAAATCTCACATCTTTTTCAGATATTAAACATTGCAAAATTAGGCTCCATCATGCGAAATACATGTTATTATTGAAAGCTATTGAGTTTCATGCAGAATAAGGACCGATTTAGTTAGTTCTGAATTATTCAGGGTATATAAATAACGAGTATACCTACTGCATTACAAAAGTTACTAACCATGTTAAAATAGCTACAGTGTTAGCCCGATTTTGTCAGTCCACGATTTTATCACATTTTCGACCCGATTCTACCACGTCCCGATTTTATCACGTTCTCGACCCGATTTTGCCACCACAAAAAATTTTGCACTTTCTTTTTATTTTCGTAAATAGTACCGCAAACAAGAATAACTTTCATTAAAAAATTTTACCGCCAGTGGTTTATTATAAATGACTTATAAGCACCTATGAAGGATTCTGAAAGCATTTTCGTCAAGAAATAACGGGTACTGTTAACTTTTTTTGCCTTTCTATGGCATAAACTGGTTCATATTTGTGAAATGAATTAAAAAAACCCTGATTAATCCACCTAGCGGTGATGGTGCCTTTCTCGTGCAGTATAAAAATAGTATTTTGGCCATTACTCTTGAGCCCACAGTCCGATCTGGCCAATTTTCAATAGCGAGGGAATCGGTTGAGGATAAGTGCCCGAAAAATGAGTGACACTTTTTTACGCGATCATTCCGTAAAAAAAGTATTTTGGCCATAACTTCCGATACCATAGTCCGATCTGGTCAATTTTCAATAGGAAACAATGAGACACAATTCTGCGTCGAATGCAACTTGTTGCGAGGGAATCGGTTGAGGATAAGTGCCCGAAAATGGTGACACTTTTGCTACATTTTGGTACGTGGATGCGCACAAACAAACTCACACACACTCACACACACACACACACACAGACAGACATCACCTCAATTCGTCGAACTGAGTCGATCGGTATATAACACCATGGGTCTCCGAGTCTCCTATAAAAGTTTGTTTTGGAGTGATCATATAGCCTTTACCGTATACTTAGTATACGAGAAAGGCAAAAATATTTTAGCCATAACTTCCGATCCCATAGTCCGATCTGGTCAATTTTCAATAGGAAACAATTCTGCGTCGAATGCAACGTGTTGCGAGGAAATCGGTTGAGGATAAGTGCCCGAAAAATGAGTGACACTTTTTTACGCGATTATTCCGTAAAAAAGTAATTTGGCCATAACTTTCGATCCCATAGTCCGATCTGGCCAATTTTCAATAGGAAATAAGGGACCACAATTCTGCGTCGAATGCAACGATATCGAGGGAATCGGTTGAGGATAAGTGCCCGAAAAATGAGTGACACTTTTTTACGCGATTATTTCGTAAAAAAAGTATTTTGGCCATAACTTTCGATCCCATAGTCCGATCTGGCCAATTTTCAATAGAAAACAATGGGACACAATTCTGCGTCGAATGCAACTTGTTGCGAGGATCGGTTGAATCGGTTGAAGTTAAGTGCCCGAAAAATGAGTGACACTTTTGCTACATTTTGGTACGTGGGTGCGCACAGACGAACACACATACACACACACACACACACACACAGACATCACCTCAATTCGTCGAACTGAGTCGATCGGTATATAACACTATGGGTCTCCGGGTCTCCTATAAAAAGTTTGTTTTTGGAGTGATCATATAGCCTTTACCGTATACTTAGTATACGAGAAAGGCAAAACCAGAATAGTCCACCTAGCGGTGATGATGCTTTTCTCGTATATAAAAATGTATCAAGAAAAGCAGATAAGAGAGGTCAAAATTGCACTTTAGGGAGATTGCTTTTGGATCCTGTACACCTCTGGTGGTGCAAAGGGCCGACTTGAAAGATCTCCATCCTGAGCGTTGCCCTGCTATCGCTTTAACCTGTTGCCAGATTAGATTTCGCTCGACTTCTTTTATTTCTTCATTGAGGCTTCGCCGGGAGATAGATTCAGTTATTTCCATCAATAGGAGGTCGTCCTCCTTAGCCGTGCGGTAAGACGCGCGGCTACAAAGCAAGACCATGCTGAGGGTGGCTGGGTTCGATTCTCGGTGCCGGTCTAGGCAATTTTCGGATTGGAAATTGTATCGACTTCCCTGGGCATAAAAGAATCATCATGCTAGCCTCATGATATACGAATGCAAAAATGGTAACCTGGCATAGAAACCACGCAGTTAATAACTGTGGAAGTGCTTAATGAACACTAAGCTGCGAGGCGGCTCTGTCCCAGTGTGGGGATGTAATGCCAATAAGAAGAAGAAGAAGTAGAAGGAGGTCGTCCGTTGCATTCTAGCAAAAATTCCGCTTGAGGCCATTTCAAAACATTTTAACAACAGCCACTACACCTGATGGCATAATTGCAATATTTCCATTATCAGGCGACAGGTGGTGTTGCTGCGTGTTTGTATCAATGTAATATTGCAAATATACTAGTGACATCTGCTGTTCGATATCGTAAGCTTTCAATGTTCCTTCCACACACACAAGGTGGAGAACAGTCTTGGAGAAATTGAAAGTATACAGCTAGAATATTGTATGGAGGTACAATGAAATATCTTTTATTGTTTAGAACTGTAAAACAAGTCGTGGGTACAAAAAATCTAAAAATTATTTGTGGCTTTTTGACCTAGCTTTCATATTGATGCGATGCGTAGTTGATGAGAACGGATGATTTGTCCATACAAGAAAATTCATTTTACTTTAAATGTGGTGGCGCCATCTCGTTCAAACAGCACCTTTGTCTTTGCCTTATTCACTTTCGTTTGCGTTCATTTGAATGCATTGTAGCAAGGGGTGATAAAATCGGGATATTACTGTATTCAATCCAACAAACGCCTGATAGATGGGCAACTTGACTTACAGTGCGTTATTATTCGTTTTATTGTCACTCAATCCATACAATACCTATATACCTATTAACATGAGCAATAAGCATGAGCATGATGACCGGGCATTTCGTAGTTGCTACTCCGTGATTGACTAGAACAATCGCAATTGCACAGGGAATTAATGGGTGGAAGCATGGGATTTGCTTTCCAACCTCAGTGTGCACAGTCCGAGAGCTCTAGTATTTTTTAAATGGTCGATAACGACGTTAGCCTCGTCCTCACGGTCATCGGGGATGGGAAGGAATTGTTGAAGCAATCAAACGCCTACTGCAAGCCGAGAACACCTCTGCACTCGCCACAAGTTCATGCGGAATTTTATTGGAATTTTCAGAGTTAGGTTCTATGGCAAAAGTTGATCTTGGTCAACGGGTTGCCAATGTGATATGAATGAAAGGGTGGTATATTCTAATTTGATGCCAAAACGAGTTTTTTTTGTTAATTTTGAATTCTAACAGTTACCTAGAACTAGTTAAAGTAGTAGGTGAATAATAAAAGATGGAAACGGTATGCATCCCCATTTCCAATTCTAGCGATTGCTAGAACATGAGAAATATTCGGAAAGATTCTGCGTATGAGGCAGAAATGGTAGCCATATGACCACCAAGCCCGTTTCACTCAACTCATAAAATCCACCTATTGGTAGAAAATTAATTATGAACTTTACTCGCTTAATCTTCGTGAAAAGTTACGACAGAGTCAAAAAATGGCTGCCACAATGACCGTATGTTTGCGCTCATTCATTCATCCATTCATTTATTCAGTTAACATCTAAACAGATAACACTGAATCAACAATTTGACGCCACAATGCACGGTTCGAGGCCGCATCTCTCCATCCTCGGATACGCCCCACGCTCGCCAAGTCGTTTTGCACCTGGTCTGCACATCTCGCTCGCTGCGCTCCACGCCGTCTCGTACCTGCCGGATCGGAAGCGAACACCATCTTTGCAGGGTTGCTGTCCGGCATCCTTGCAACATGTCCTGCCCATCGTACCCTTCCGGCTTTAGCTACCTTCTGGATACTGGGTTCCGCACCTTCTGGATACTGGTCCTAAGCACCCGTCTTTCGAATACTCCGAGTGCTTGCAAGTCCTCCTCGAGCATTGCCCATGTTTCATGTCCGTAGAGGACAACCGGTCTTAAAAGCGTCTTGTACATGACACATTTGGTGCGGTGGCGAATCTTTTTCGACCGCAGTTTCTTCTGGAGCCCGTAGTAGGCCCGACATCCACAGATGATGCGCCTTCGTATTTCACGACTAACGTTGTTGTCAGCCGTTAGCAAGGATCCGAGGTAGACGAATTCCTCGACCGCCTCGAAGGTGTCCCCGTCTATCGTAACACTGCTTCCCAGGCGGGCCCTGTCGCGCTCGATTCCGCCCACAAGCATGTACTTTGTCTTTGACGCAATCACCACCAGTCCAACTTTTGTTGCTTCACGTTTCAGGCGGGTGGACAGTTCTGCCACCTTTGCAAATGTTCGGCCGACAATGTCCATGTCATCCGCGAAACAAATAAATTGACTGGATCTGTTGAAAATCGTACCCCGGCTGTTACACCCGGCTCTCCGCATGACACCTTCTAGCGCAATGTTGAACAACAGGCACGAAAGTCCATCACCTTGTCTTAGCCCCGGCGCGATTCGAACGAACTGGAGTGTTCGCCCGAAATCTTCACACAGTTTTGCACACCATCCACCGTTGCTTTGATCAGTCTGGTAAGCTTCCCAGCTGGGCGATTATCACATATGTCGCTTTTGAAGTTATGTGCTCCTAAAAGCGCAATGTAGTTTTTAAATTGGATTTCAACGCGATTCACCTTAAAATACTGAAGTCTGGAAATATTTCCATATCTCGAGCAACATATGATTGGGGCCGAAAAACCAACAAAGCTGAACCGAGAAAAATGAAGTTCAAATTTTCTAAGACTAATTCTCGCGTAACATATGATTACGGCTTATAAACCAAAACCATGATTTTTGATTTTCTAGCATAAACGATTGCTTTGTAAATGATTCTACATCCTAGATAACACTCCGTACTTGATATCTCTTAAGAATTACATTTATTGCTATTTTGAGTGAACGGCTCATGAACCATTTGCACCGTAGTGGTTTTAAGTCCTTTGTTGGCGCCCTTTACTACCATGCGGAATGTTTGCTTTGGTTTTTAGGCCGTTCACTTTATATTGTTTATTTAGAAAAACTAGCTTCAAGTTATTTTAAAACGTATATTCGTGCTCGGTTTTCAATATATCACATAGCAGAACTGCTCTGGCTATCAAATCCGATGATGTACCTAGCTTTGAGCAAACGGCTTAAAAACCAGACGTGCTGCCGGTAATGCGAGTAAACGGCGCGATTTTTGTTTTAGCTGAAATTTTGTAGATTTCAAATGGTTTTTCAATTAATCTTAATCTGCTGTTATAATATAACCATTTACGTATAGCATTGATGTGGTTTTGGCAATGAAATGAGTTTCTACTTCAATAAATGAATTAAATTAGTCCTAGAAAACTTGAACCTCATTTTCCTTGGTTCAGCAATGTTGGTTTTTCGGCCCTAATCATATGTTGCTCGAGAATTTAATTCATTTATTGAAGTAGAAACTCATTTCATTGCCAAAACTATGTCAATACTATACGTAAATGATTATATTATAACAGCAGATCAAGATTAATTGAAAAACCATTCGAAATCTACAAAATTTCTGCAAAAACAAAAATCGCGCCGTTTACTCGCATCACCGGCAACACGTCTGGTTTTTAAGCCGTTTGCTCAAAGCTACTAACACCATCGGATTTGTATAGATTTGTTAGCCAGATCAGTTCTGCTATGCGATATATCGAAAACCTAGTAAGAATATAGATTTTAAAATAACTTGGAGCTAGTTTTTCTAAATAAACAATATAAAGTGAATGGCCTAAAAACCAAAGAAAACATTCCGCATGGTAGTCAAGGGCGCCAACAAAGGACTTAAAAACCACTATGGTGCAAATGGTTCATGAGACGTTCACTCAAAATAGCAATTAATGTGTTTCTTACGAGATATCAAGTACGGAGTTTTAAACTAGCATGAAGAATAATTTACAAAGCAATCGTTCATGCAAGAAAATCAAAAATCATGGTTTTGGTTTATAAGCCGTAATCATATGTTACGCGAGATATGATTAAAAAGGGGTTATAATTTAAAATCCACAAGACATGCACACGTTGACCGCATCCGACGCTGTCGTCGCTAAGGGCGATGCGGAGCGCGTCCAAGCACTCGTAAAGCAGACTATAAGCAAAAAGAATTACTTTGTCTTGGACGCACGCACACGCTTAAGTATGTTATTGGCCTAAGAGGAAGATTGACATAAAAAAGAAAATCAAACATAATTTGCATCAATATTTACTTTAATGTTTCGGCTTCACACGTTCAGTCTTTTTCATCGATATTTAGAGTATTATCCATTTTTTCGAATATTTTGCTAAAGTAAAGTGAAGTAAATTTTAATTTGTTATTTTTGGACACATAAATCTGTAAGAGATGCCACTATTCCAACATGCAGCTGTAGTGGTGAAACCCCTATTCGAGTCGCACACGTTTTAGGTGAATCACGTGTGTGTATGTATGAAGTGTCCAATGTGATTCCTACTAACTACCGTATGCTAAGAAGAAGCCGATACACGGTACTAATGATTATGATAATTTTTTATACTAATCCGTAAAGCCTTTGAGAATAAAATCCTGTTGACAATGTTATTGTTTATTGTCAATAAGCAGCTCTCCATTCCAATAAGAAAATACAGATCGGTTGTAAAGAAAAAGAGGCAATATTATCACAACCACCCATCAGTGAGTGGACACAAGAACATTTTTGCACGTGAGAGAAACGGAAACCCATCGCCCTCGCTCGCTCACACCAACAGATTCTTGAACGAATAACTTGCGACTTGTGTGTCCCTTCCGCTTTTCAAACACCTTTCTCAGTCTCAGGGCTGTTACAGTTATAACACTTTTCTGAAAGGTTGCGAGTAAAATAATCACTTTGCATATTCCAATCTCTGTAGTATGCATAGCGTAAAATGCCCAATAGTGGACCCCCTAGTAGCGAAATTTTGTATTTTTTGTCATAAGGAGTAGAAATTTTCAACATATTAATTCTGCTTGACATCTAATACCAAGTTCTGCATCTCCTCTTCACGATACATACATAAAACACTCAAATATACGACGTGATTCGTTGAAATTAACATTTTAAAGTCTGATTGAATTCGCCCTATAGTAGACCCCCTGGGGGTCCATAATAGGAATTTGCTCCCCTATAGTCGACACTTCATTTGATTTTTATGCTCCCTTTCTAGACGTTCTTCTTCCCTATTATGGACCCCCCAAAATATTCCTATAATGGACACTCTCGTGTTTATTTTTTATAGAATTGTATTGCGCATTTTGCGCCGTGTTCGACTCCCATGCAAAAAATATTGTCCCACCAAAATATGTTCCCACCAGTTTCTCCATATATGGATGACGTCTCCACTACAAGAAAGAGCTTTTTGGGGTGTGAAATAAGGTGCAAGAATGATGTTTTGGATTGTGCTTTCGCTAATTTCTATACAATTGGACGTGTGAGCATTTGTTTTGGTACTTCGACAAATTTGCACGGTAGTCTATTCTTCGGTGAGAAAAGCAATAAAAAATCATTTATTTTTACTTTCCATAGCATTTCCAATGCATATAATCAAATCATAGGACTGTAAGGTAGGTTCTCCCGATGGAATTTCATACAGCAAAATGTTTACATTGTGCTGTAATAATGCAAAAATGGCTGGAGGGTCCACTATTGGGCACTTTACCCTACATGCGTATCTCAAATTCGATAACAAATCAAGACAAAATTTTCAAAACGACTTATCTGCTTTTGTAAGTTAGCGGAAACCTTCACCCACCTGTTGGTGGTGTTGGTTTGCGTGGGAGAGCTATCAGATTCGACAAATCGTCGTTTGAATCTTTGTTTTACAAAAGCAGATAAGTCGTTTTGAAAATTTTGTTGAATTTTGGCTTGAATTTTATGGTCAGGTTCTAGTTAGTATTTTGAGGATGCTAATCATATACCCAGTCAAGCGAAGCACACATTCACAAAAAAATATACATTTTTTAGACATTCAATATTTTGTCATAGAATATCAAAAGGGTAAAAATATGAAGTTTAAAATTATGTTCATATTTGATTCTATAAACATCCGCATTTTTGACTTATTTGAGTTGAAGTCAGCAACAGCCCTGCTGTCACTTTACCGATGTAGTTTTTTCTTCTTTTCCTTCTTCTCCTGCATTCGGCTAATGTGGTGGATTCTCGTCGTCGTTGTCGGCTTGGAAGCGGCTGACGAGCGAGGTTTACTTGACGACAGTCTTGTTCGTGTGCGGCGCGCGGTTTGTCACGGTTCGATTCTTTTCCCCCGTGTTGTAAATATCGCATTTTAGCGCAATTTTCGTGATTTAAATCAATGTTTTGGCGGAACATCTTCTGATCAAGTGACGGTCGATTACTTATTGCCAACGAAATCGTAGAAAGCAAGGCAAAGAACGAAAGTGACCCAATTATTAGTTTTCCTCGTTGCATTCGGCGGTGGTCCTATAAGAATTTTTGGTGGTGTGTGTTTTCGGTGGGTTTGCATGACGAGAAACGGAAAGATCAGAACAAAAATAAATCCGAGCACTGCCTCTCTGCCACTCTGTGTGTGGATACGACGGAGACGCGCCGGGCCGAGAACAAAACCAACGATCGACAAAACTTTTGACAGCTCGGTGAACACTGATGGTGGTGCAGGTCGTGCAGGTGGTTTCAGTTTCATGCGTGCGCGGGGTACCGGACAGTGAACAGTTGATGCCGTGGTGAATACGAAATTCACCTCATTGCATTGGTTTCGATTTGCATTTCCAAGTGCCGAATAACCAACTTCTTATCGTATGAGACTGCAGTAATTGAATTATCAATCATTGTTTCAGCATAATGAATCAATGCACTAGTTTAAACTTATGCGATTGATCACGTATTATTACAAGATGTACAATTTTTATCACTGTTAAACATTACTACCTACTAAGAAAAGAACTGATAAGAGAAGCTCTTATCAGCTGGATAAGCAATAATGCATGGAATTTGTAGAGGAACCAACATTATGAGAAAAATAATTGATAGCTGTTTGTGATGGAAGATGGAACCAACAAAACAGACAACTTCAGGCCAACATTCCAAAAGGGCATAACAGCTAAACCTTTCTGTTTTTGTCCTTACATGTATGCTCATATAATACTATAAATATAGGATTCAAAAAAACTGTAATGATTGTATTGTGTCTGTTACGCTCTCTTCAAATGTTGGTCTAGAACTGATAAATGCTTTTGATGCTGAGCTGCTAAAGGTTTTAAGCAAAGAACTGTGGCGCAACATGTTGTTAATCCACAATAACAAAGGGAAACGATAATGAGACCGAATCGTCTATATGCTAATACATATGTCAACTATGCTGCCGCCGTAGGCATAACAATACCATATTGATATGAAATCTATAACATATGTTTTATCCAATCTGTTGCATTATTGATTATAATCTATAATCCATAATGCAACAGATTGGATAAAACATATGTAACTATTTTTTTGTTAAATATCTTGGCTGTGCATATGCACAGCATATGTTTCGAAATGGACAAATTGATATGAAATTTGCGAAAAAGAATCCACATGTCTTGGAGGGACTCAGAACCCTCAACCTCCTACTCTCTAGAATAGGCGTGATAACCCCTACACAACAAGACCACTTAAAGGTCACGTTTGCGGAAAAGCCATCAGAATCCAGTACCAACCTCCACCGCAGTTAGCTCTCTTTTTGCAAATTGAATATCTTTCGGATGTGATTTGCCCAATCTCCACATTTGCTTTACTGTTGTATATCCACAGCCAAGCAGTGCATTGTTTATTAAACGAGAGGATCGCACTCCATGCCCCCCAGCAACGGACTGGGCGGGACGGTATAGAATGCGAATTCAATCGCACTCTGCTGTGCCAAAGGCTTGCTTGGCTAAAGCATTTGATGAGTGCGATCCTCTCGTTTAATAAACAATGTGCACTCGCTTGGCTGTGGATATACAACAGTAAAGCAAATGTGGAGATTGGGCAAATCAAGCATCCGAAAGATATTCAATTTGCAAAAAAGAGAGCTAACTGCGGTGGAGGTTGGTACCGGATTCTGATGGCTTTTCCGCAAACGTGACCTTTAATGGTCTTGTTGTGTAGGGGTTATCACGCCTATCTAGAGAGTAGGAGGTTGAGGGTTCGAGTCCCTCCAAGACACGTGGATTCTTTTTCGCAAATTTCATATCAATTTGTCCATTTCGAAACATATGCTGTGCATATGCACAGCCAAGATATTTAACAAAAAAATGGTTTTCGGACGGCCGAGTTGCCGAATAATATGCAATTAATTGTAATCAAGTGTCGGTCTTTCACCGTCATTAGTCGTCTGAGTACACGCGACCGTTTACGTAAAGGCAATCAAACTCATCAAATGCTTTAGCCAAGCAAGCCTTTGGCACAGCAGAGTGCGATTGAATTCGCATTCTATACCGTCCGCCCAGTCCGTTGCTGGGGGGCATGGAGTGCGATCCTCTCGTTTAATAAACAATGTGCACTCGCTTGGCTGTGGATATACAACAGTAAAGCAAATGTGGAGATTGGGCAAATCAAGCATCCGAAAGATATTCAATTTGCAAAAAAGAGAGCTAACCGCGGTGGAGGTTGGTACTCGGATTCTGATGGCTTTTCCGCAAACGTGACCTTTAAGTGGTCTTGTTGTGTAGGGGTTATCACGCCTATCTAGAGAGTAGGAGGTTGAGGGTTCGAGTCCCTCCAAGACACGTGGATTCTTTTTCGCAAATTTCATATCAATTTGTCCATTTCGAAACATATGCTGTGCATATGCACAGCCAAGATATTTAACAAAAAAATGGTTTTCGTACGGCCGAGTTGCCGAATAATATGCAATTAATTGCATATGTAACTAACCGAACATAGTCATCGATATGGGTATCGAACGAATCTCGGTAAACCAGTGAATACTTAAATGCAGCATGATTGAACTTTATTTAACATGAAATACACATAATCTGTTGTTAAAACAATTTTAAAAAAATGCAGTTTCTTCCTATACACACCGCTCCCTCTAATATGTGATGTTGTTGCGATGGATGGGCTTATGCCATTAGCAATGCGATGACAACCAAAGACATATCCTGTCGTGGTGGTATCACATGTAGATTATGTTCGTTTGGTGCCGCGTTATATACACACCTAATTTTTCTTACCGGGATCTCAGAAAAATGCTGAACTTTTGCCGAGATTTCTGTCAAAGTTGTTGAAAATCAGCAAATAATTTGCTAAATATCAGCCAACAAACGTCATTTTTGCCGGGATATCTGTTTTTCATTTTGCCTGCGGACGGCTGTGCGGCTTTTTGTCGAGCTGCAGAAATAAAAATTATGTGTGTATAATCTGGCAATGACGCACGGAATCTACTCATGTGATTCAACGGACATTGTGTCCTGGAGCCAGCGGCCTTTTGCATCGGTGATATCTTGCGAGCGAAATCAGCAAAGATAGTCTGAACTAAAAAACCCACAGTACAGATCATCGAATGATTAGTCGTCAACCATCCGACGCTGTAGTTTACAGAAGAATAACTTGCCCATATCAACAAGGGACTAGGAGATGCGATAACACAGAAATCAGACGTGGAACAGATCATCGTGGGTATGGCCAACAATTTTCCGACACATAGAGTAATAGAATCAAAATACAGCGAGGAACATCGTAACAGACGCTATAAAAGAAGCACAGCACGGGGCAACGAACCATGATGAGAGGACTATTCTAAAGGAGCTGAAAGAGAAACCAGTCTGCTACATAAAAGCGGACAAGGGCAACGCAGTAGTCATAATAATTGATGAAGAGGACTACGACGAACAGATGACACCGAAAATCAACAATACAGGCATTTGAGAGTGGATCCACTAGCAGGATTAATAAGACTAATGGAGAAAACGATAAAGGACTGTAAGGCCATCATCGGAGATGCTACAGTAAACCGGATGCTTTCAAGGATGGAAGGATTTCCAAAGATCCATAAACCCGGGAAGGAGGAGAGGATGCAACAGATAGTTTCATCAGTGGGTTCCCCTACTTAAAACCTGAGGCCACATTGCGCATCTCCTTTCGATATCTCTTTCGTATGACAGTTTGGATGGTTTGCTCGTTTCGAGTCGAGGTGCGCAATGCCACCCCTAGTTAAAGGGTTCCAAAATATGCCAAAACCATTCCCATCAGATCAGTTATAAGCACCTAGGAGTTCGCCAGAAACTGTGGACATGATGACAAGCGTTCCAGTGAAAGATGCTCTGAATCTTCTTGAGGATTAGCTGCAAGGTTTCTAAGCCAAGTTACCATTTTTGCATTTGTATATCATGAGGCCAACACGAACACGATGGTACTTTTATGCCCAGGGAAGTCGAGGAAATTGTGTAGACCGGACCGGGAATCGAAACCAGCCACCATCAACATGATCTTGATTTGCAGCTGCACATCTCACCCCTTGGCTAAAGGGGACCCCTGTGCGAACTAGGGCACATTTGAAGTTGTTCTACAGGATCAAGGAGTACTATCCGATAAATGGTGAAGACACGTCGACGATATTTTCAGCATCATCAATCGAAAGAATCTATAAAAGATTTGAAAGCGATGATCAACGTACATAAGAACAGCAAATTTAACCGTGTGAAGGAATTAAAGGAAAGTAAATTACCTTACTTGGATCTACTGTTCATCAGAGAGACATCAAGCATCGAAATCTACAGGAAGCCCACGAATGCCATGAGATTCATATGATTCATATGAATAGGAAACCCAACAAATATGGGATAGATATGCGATTCACGGCAGTATACATCAAACCACTAGAATTAACATAAAATGGCAGCATTTCATCACATTATCCACAGGATGCAGACGATACCCCTGAGCAAAGAAGTAAATAAACGAAGAAACTACAACACATTTTGGAAACAACGAAGATCAATGGATGTCAGGAGAGGACTATACGAGCAATCATCTACTAGAAGGAAAGCACCTTCCGCCGAAACGGAGTAACAACACTGACACCGATCGATAAGAGGGGTATAGGTAAATAAGGTAACTAAATAAGATAAGATTAGGTATCTATAGTAGTATAATAGTGTAAACTGCGATTGTTTTACTCAAGTCGAGTCAAGTACGAGACACTGAAAACTGCTTTACAGTTAAGGTACGAAATACGTATCGGTAATTTTAGTGGTGGAATTAAATATTACTCGTCTTATGGCAAGTGACCAACATAATCTGCATCAAGTATAGACTTGGTTGATGAACGAAAGTTGGGTAGAGAGATAAGGTGTGCAATGTTGCCTAAATTCGATGGATACAGGGAATTGCCTGATATCTCATCTTTATTGGCTGGTTATGGAACCTTGCAAGGGCAGCTGTTGTATAATTGGTAATACGTCCGTGTATTTAATGGTATAGTGTGGGTTCAAGTCCCGAATCTTTTTTTACAATATCTCATAAAAACACCTTAAAGTGACAAACTTAACTATGTGTATAAAAACCTAACATCTTTTCCAAAAAAAGAAAAAAATCTGACTTCCCTCACAAGTCATTAATCAGAAAAAAATGTAAACATAACTTTACATTTAAATAATTTGCAAATTTTACATTTTAATTCTTCGCAAAACATTTTAACATACGGAAAAACGATTATGCGAAAGGAAAAAGGAAAGTAAAATTTCCGTTCGGGTCTAGTCTTGATAATTTAAGCTGCCAGGTAGCTCCAGCTGGAAACAAAAAAAAAGATGATACATTGTATGCATTTTGCAAATAATTCAAGAATTGAGATAAAGCTTATAGCATCGCGATGAGCACCAGTAGTGTGCCAAACAGGTTATGGTCATAAACAGCTGGATGCATAACACAATGAAGCAGCGAGCATCTTCAGCTTTGATCTACAGAAGTATTTGCTCAGCTCTCACCTCATAACGAGCTGCAAACTTAAGAATGTTTGCAACCTACCCACTTATGAGAGAAAATTCTCTCTTAGGTAGATATCGAGCTCGAGAGATCGAATCCTGTGGCATGCGGATACGGAGGTTGACAAAGCTGCCATAAAACGAAATAATAAAAGAACAGCTAAGTTGTTAAAATCTAACAAAATTTTAAATTGCAATAGTCACACTTAACCACTGATCCGAAAGACCACTGCCCATTAAAAAGTTAGCGTCACGGAATAGCTGATCAGTTTAAATTACTTCCAAATAACAAATATCAAAAATCAGCTACAGTTAATGTTTAAGTACCGTGTATCGAGCAATAGTTTCGAATGATGCAATGCAAGTATTCAGAAAGTATAACAGAAAAAATATTCCATTGTATTATATGTATTCGATATGATTTATATAGATACATGAGTTGAAGATTTGAAAGATCTGCATTATGCATCAAGCTTCAAGATATTGTAAGAAATTCATTTGACACTTGCATTTTCAATCAAGCTATTCTCACTTACATAAAAGTACGATAAAATTTTACCCCTATATAGGTTCAAGGAAGAAAGTGAAATTACATTCATCGACCGCTGTCCGTCGTCGTGTTCGCTGTCCGCCAATAAACTATAGAAATAAAAACATATACGAACACATTCATGTGCCGGCGCCGATACGGAAAGAGCAATTATTTTCCCTCACGCCGCGATGGTAATAATCGCCGTTAGATTCGGCGCTGATACTCACGTGCAGCCATCGCCGTTGGCCGACAAACACATCACCTAGTAGTGCGAGGCTTCTTCGGTCGTCAGACCAACCGTCATCGCACCGTGCCAGCTATGACCTTCCGGGTGCTATCGATTATTTTTCTTTCGATTTGTTTGTTACGCGATGATTTCCAACTCGAGAACCGCTACCCGGCGGCCATCAAGGGCTCGAACTCGGAAAGTGGTCGCCCAGAAACAACGATTTCAGCGGGGCAACCCCTTCGTGCTGACCGTTCCGCCGACAGTCATGTTGGTGGTGCGGCTCGTTAAGCGGAGGTTCCTGTTGCTGTATCGGTTCATATTGCGGTTTGTTTTGCTCGTTGGGAGCCTTTTCGGGGGAATCAGTTCGGTTGGAAGAATTGTTGATTTGGCGGAGGGTAGGACGATTAGTAACTTATACGAATCAGCATGCGAGCCAGTGATAGATGCCGATGATATGAATGGTAAGTAATTATGATAATTATTGATACTTGTTTGGGCTTATAGAACATCGTAACAAAACTACGTACTCGATAATATGGATATGAAGTTTTATTTTTTTTTTAAATATCCAAAAATATCATCTTCAAATTGTTGTTTGAATATAAATACATATTGAAGAAATGAATCAATCGAAGGAATCGGTGAAACAGAGACGTTGTAAAATCCGAAATGTAAAATCCGAGACCTCATTGCATGACAAGCCTTCAAGCTAACCAAATGTTTTTAATCATAGCTCTTTAATAAACCTCGTTACTTTGTTCTGTTGAAGACCATCTGTTCCATTCTTTGTCAAACCATACCAGAACCTCCTTTAGGTTATGGGCTCGTCAATGAAAGAAGGATCTGGTATCCCACAGCTGACTGGACCAAATTATGAAAATTGGAAGTTCCGAGTCAAGCTTTATCTGGATGCGGCGGAGGTCTCGTCAGTGTTGAAGGAAGAAAATGCGGCTGTTACTGATAAAGCTAGGCCAAAATGGGATAAGCTGGACAGAAAGGCAAAGTCGCTGTTGGTGGGATTCATTTCGGACGAATGCTTAGAAGTCCGTGAGAAAGTCCGTGAGAAAGAATCAGCTTGGAGCATGTGGAAGGCCCTAGAAGAAACATTCGCCAAACGTTCTGTGACCAGTCAAACTCTTTTGAAAAAGCAGCTTACAAAATTGCGAATGAAGGAGGGATCATCTATGCGTAGCCATTTCGTGGTGTTCGATGACATAGTCCGGCAACTGAAGTCTGCAGGTGCCAAGCTGGAAGAAAATGACTTAGTTTCGCAGCTATTTCTAACACTACCGGATAGCTATGATCCTTTGGTAACAGCGCTCGAGAACCTGGACGAAAAGACCCTGGAAACAGTGAAGCAGCAGCTGCTAGCTGAGGAGTCCAAGAGAGTGTTTTCGAAAATCGAAAGGCAGTTGCTTTCATGGGAAGATCCGGAACGAAGGCACCTAGTGGCATCTTGTTTTGTGTGGACTCAGGATGTAGAGACCACCTCGTTAATAAAGAAAATTATCTGAAGTCATCACAAAATCTGAAGAATCCGTTCGTGGTCGAAGTCGCAAAAGAAGGTGTATCTATGATCGACAAATCAGTCGGAGAGCTGACAGGATTGTCAAACACGAATGTTGAATTCCGTATGAAGGACGTAATATTCATTCCAGAGCTGAGGGAAAATTTGCTTTCGGTAAAGAAACTTTCTCAAGCTGGAATTGGTGTGGCTTACTTAAAAGGTAACTTGTATCAATTGGATCTGGAAGTAGCCTATGTTGGTCAAGCTAACATCAGCACGATGGATGCAAGCTGGTTGTGGCATCGTCGCTTGGGACATGCTTGTCAACAAGCGATGGAAAATATTGTCAAGCATGAAATGGTTACCGGTTTCATAGATACAGTATGTCGTATTGGATTCTGTGATACGTGTGTGATGGGGAAGCAGTGTCGTGAACCGTTCGATGACACCCGAGAGAAAGCCACGCGTTCATTAGAGCGTATACATTCTGACGTGTGTGAGCCGATTGATCCACCGACCTGGGACAGATTTTCGTTTCGTTCATTGATGATTGGACACATTTTGCAATTATCTATCCTATCAAGCGTAAGTGTGAAGTCTTTCATTGTTTCAAACAATATGAAGCAATGGCTACCACCCACTGGCAAACGAAGATTAGTAAACTGACAGTTGATCAAGGCCAGGAATATTTCTCTAATGAGCAAAAACCGTATTATCAAGACAGAGGCATTCAAGTTCAATCGACAGCAGCAGAATGGCGTTGCTGAGCGATTCAACAAAACCCTGGTTGAAAAAGTTAGATCAATGCTTATTGATTCCAAGATGCCAAAGCGAATGTGGTCAGAAGCGGCCTTGGCGGCGACGTATCCTCAATCGGTCTCCTACAAGTGCACTAGACCGAAACATTACCCCAGTAGAGCAGTGGACAAATACTAAGCCAGACCTCAGCAAACTTAGAATTTTCGGATGCAAGGCCATGGCTTGGATCCCTAACCAACTACGAAAGAAATTGGATCCAAAGAGCCGTGAAACCGTTATGATTGGGTACACACCCAATTGCTATCGCTTGTGGGATAGATCGTCAAAGAAGATTGTCGTAGCAAGAGATGTGAAATTTGATGAACAAAATTTTCCATATGCTAGTGATGATGTTGATAGACAACTGTGAATAATTCCCTTAGTCTATGAGCCAGAGGGGGAACAATTAAGTACCATAGCTGAACCCCAAAATATATAAAATACAACCAGACAAGATTTAAATATTGAATCTGAAGATGATGAAATTTATGAAGAAATACTTGATGAACCAAACCCTGGCGCGCTCCCTTCGCATGAAAGACGTGAAGACTGTTTAGAGTCAAATACGCAAGAGCGCAAGCTCCCAGGTAAGCTATTATATTTTTTCACTGGAGACAGTGCATCCGCTGCTGCTGATTATTCCAAACCTACAGATTCGCCATCTACGTACAACGAGATTCATCAACGTGACGACAGAGATGCTTGGATGGTAGCTATTGGTGACGAACTACAGTCTATGGAAGTTAACAAGGTATGGAAAATCGTTCCATGTCCGACTGGTGTGAAACTATTGCAATCAAAATGGATTTTTTGCATAAAAGAAGATACCGATGGTAATGTTCTTCGGCATAAAGCAAGACTGGTCTTGAAGGGATTTTTCCAGAAACCAGGTATTGACTACCATGAGACGTACGCGCCGGTAGCTAAATTAACAACAATCCGGGTCGTACTGGCTGTGGCTTTGCAAAAGGGATACATTATTCACCAAATGGATATCAAAACGGCTTTTCTACACGGAGAACTCAAAGAAGACATCTTTATGGCGATTTCTGATGGTGTAAAAGCAGCTCCTGGAATGGTATGCAAACTTGAAAAATCACTATACGAGAGTCCGCGATGCTGGAGGCTCAATGAAGTACTACTGAAACTTGGTTTCAAGAGATCATGATTATTGTGTGTACACCACACCCGAATCAACGAGAGGGGGAACGATGTGATCTATGTAATTCTTTACGTTGATGATCTGTTAATCATTAGAGAGAAAATCAAGACAATCGAGGATGTTAAACATAAGCTATCAAAATATTTCAAAATGACTGATTGCGGTGAAGCTAAATATTTCCTTGGAATGAAAATTCTGTATGACCGAAAACAAGGAAGTTTGGAATTATCACAAGACTCAAGTATTAGAAAAATTCTGAAGACATTTTGCATGGAAGATTGTAACCCGGCCAAAACTCCAATGGAAAAGGGGCTGCATCTTTGCCAAGGGACGATGGAAGGAATTGAAGCATCGTACCGAGAATTACTGGGCAGTTTGATGTACGTTATGATGGCTACACGGCCGGACATTTGTTTTCCAGTTGGATACCTAGGACGTTTTCAGCAGCAGCCGTCTTCTTAACACTGGACCGCCCTGAAAAGGGTGGTACGTTACCTGAAAGGAACTGAAAAGACTTCTCTGAAGTTTACTCGCAATACTCAAATGGAAGCAATAAAAGGATATGCCGATGCTGATTGGGCAACTGATCAACAAGATCAAAAATCTGTGAGAGCTATTCCAGGTGGGGCTACCCCAAATGGCATAATTCCATTTGGCATAATGTCGTTTGGCATAAGTCCGTTTGGCATAATGCCATTTGGCATAACGAGTTGAATAGCCAGAGGCCATTTGGCATAAAGACCATTTGGCATAACGACCGTTTGGCATAATAAAGAAAAATAGTCATAATGATTTTAGGGCCATTTGGCATAACGACCATTTGGCATAAATATTAAAATAATTATAAAAACTCTAGGAAAAAGCTCAATTTACATCTGTATTATTGTCTTTTTCTGGGCATATGCGTATTTTAAGGAGTGATTTACTTTTTCTCCTAACGGGTGGCAACCAAAAAATGGCATTGAAAATGGCTCGGGATAAAAATTCTAAGAAGTACAGTTTAACCTGATATATGCAGGACTGGTAGCGAGTCACTTTTTAGTGACTTGGTCACTATTTTGAGCCAAGTCACTAAAAAGTCACTATTTGCATCCAAAAGTCACTAAAGTCACTATTTTTCGGAAAATGGTCACTAAAGTCACTATTTTCGCACCGCCGTTTGTGAAAAAAGTTCAAAATAAAAATCATTTGTACCTATCATTATCATCAACCAAATCAAATGTAAATCTGTTAGCAAAATATACAAATTTGAGAAATTGCATCAAGTGTATTGTGGAAATCGCCAGGTTACTTACAATTCATGTGAACTATGATCTTCTTCTCCATGAATAAAGGTTGTTAAAATTAGAAGTGCTGAAGACAAGAGTTGAGGAGTACTGGAACCAGGCTTTTTAACTAAAAACCGATTGTACGTAAATACTCGGGTGGTTCAAAAAATTGATTTTGCTCCACAGCGCTCATCTGATTCTTTACCATGTTCTGATGGTCCTCTGAAAATTTGAGCTCATTTGGATTAAAACTGATTTAGCACAAGCCGTTTCAAGTTTGCATGCAAATTAGTATGGGGAAATTTATTTTTTCATTATGCTGTTAATGACGATTCCCCATGAAGCGCAGGTTAAAAGAAAACCTACATAGCTAAAAGGAATACTCAAAAGCTTTCACTCAGTGAAAACCGCATCTCAATTAATCGTTCCAATAATTAGTAATCAAATTCAATCTATACCATGGTTTTGTGGAGAAAATTGCATAACTCAACAGGCAACATTGCTGCTCGTGGCGCGAAAGATAGCAGACACAAATTCAGGCTACTATGTTGCACTGCACATTTCAGTGATGCCCTCAAAGAAGTTTAAGGTCACTCCTGACGGAATCCAAGATTAAAAGTGCTCGCGTTTTCGGGGGCACACCACTCGATACGGAAGCAACGCACAACTGTCATTTTCATTATTTCACGCATGCTGCGACGCAGCAAAGCTAAATTAACAAAAATGACAGTTGTGCACCGCCTCTGAATCGAGTGGTGTGCCCCCGAAAATGCGAGCACTTTTAATCTTGGATTCCGTCAGGAGTGACCTTAACGATCATGACTAAAGTGACAACAACGTCGAGCGAGGTTTTTCTACGCCAGGGAGAATAATTAATCGTTTATGATTGTGAAATCCGTCTTGTGATCCTTCATGATTCAATAATAGTCTCGAAAACAAAAATTGAAAAGCAAGATATGTCAGAATTAATTCTGCATTGAGGAAACTGATCGCAAGAATTTTAATCAAACCCTTTATTGAAGCTTACCACAAGAAATCGTCATAAATTTCGAAGGGCCGTCTAATGAAAAATGTTTTGTGCAATGTGCGGCAGAGTGGGTTCGAACCATGGACGTCGGGATCGAGAGGCCTGTATGCAGACCACACAGCGAAGCTTGGGCATACGTTTAGACAACTCCGTATACAAAGCGCAGGATTGTAACGACTATGCGGATTTTAAGGCTTCGCGCGGATTTAGTTTTGGGTGGAAATTCAATAAATAAGAAGCGTAGGGTTTTGTTTTCGATAACGAAATGTTGTTGAGAAGAGGACTTCACGTTTGAAGTCTTTGCTTACCCAATTATTTGGATATTTTCCATTATTGAATGCATTATACTCTTGAGCACTCGTTTAACAAGCATTATAAGGGTAAGAACTTCACTTGTGGTCATTTTTCATCGTTTCTGAATATTCATTTTTTCTCACGTCAAGTTTGACATAATGCCGAGGTATTTCTTAGTTTCTTATTGATTATACAATACGATGGGATTCAGTTCATGGCATTCAGTCTGCTGAATTTTGCTCTGAAAAATTTGATTTTTTTTCTCTTGGAGGAACTTTTACTTTAATTTCTGTAGCGCAAAGAATTGTGTGAAATTCCGCCTTGAATTTGAGAAATAATTTTCGGGTTTTTTTTTAAGGAATTCACCAAATAATATCTACAGGAATTTCCAAAGCGACTTCCACCGGAATTCATGAATAAATCCGCTTGTAATTCAGGAAAAAAAATTTATAACGTAATTCCCGCGGAAATTCCTGAAGGAGAGCAGTAATGTATGTAAAATATTCCACCTTGAATTTATGATAAAAAAGAATTTCCGGAAGCTTTTGTGCTGACATTCGCCATCAGATTTCTGTTAAAATTTTCGTTTGATCTCCTGGAGATTGATTTCACAAGAATTGAAGTATTTTCCGCAAAATTTCTGAAAAAAAAACTTGTTATTAATAAAAATGTAGTTATTAATTATTTAAAATCCCTCCCCTCTGTGAAGATGATTTTTTACGCCTGCTTACTATCCATTTTGCTATCTATTTTGGCGCCTGCTTACTATCCATCTTTGATCTACAGCGAAGCGTCGCACACCACCTGATATTCCAACAATCACTAGTTTTCAATCCACTATGAGTTACACAGCGACAATGCAAAAACAATTCAGCTCACTAACTCTGGTCATTACTTCATACAAAAGTCACTATTTGGTCACTTTTTCTGAATCTGAAAGTCACTATTTGGTCACTTTTTTCGTCATCGTTGGTCACTAAGTCACTATTTTGAACAGCATTTATCGCTACCAGCCCTGTATATGTTATACAAAGAGTTGTAATTAGTCTTCAAACTTAGGCTAATGAATGTTGGCATATGTTCCGTGGTTCGCCGTGCTGCTTCTGAACCTGCTTATGAGTTGCTTCGTGGCTTTGGCATTACAATCACATACATTACACTCATCATACAATAGAGCTGAGTAGACCAAATAATGCTTTAGCAGTTTTCACAACATTTTCACGTTTCAAATGTTCGACCATGTACTTTTGCCATGATCTTTGTTCGCTTGAAAAATTTACGAAGCGCACCGAAGTATTTTTTGTTTCTACGGCATGTTGTGAGCAGTGTTGGAGTGAAAGTGTGTGTGTGACAATTCTTAAAGTCATATGTCTTTTGCCTTATTCCGGGTAAACGCGTACTTTTAAAAAAGGAGTCATCTACTCTTTTGCTGCATCCCGGGCAAATGCGTACTTTGAAAGAAGCAGTCATCTACTCTTTTGGCTTCATCCCGGGCAAATGCGTACTTTTGAAGAAGGAGTCATTTACTCTTGCCTTATTCCGGACAAATGCGTACTTCTAAAGAAGGAGTCATCTACTCTTTTGTCTTATTCCGGGCAAATGCGTACTTTTAAAGAATGGGTCATCTACTAATTTGCCTTATTTCGGGAAAATGCGTACTTTAAAAGAAGTTTTCTACTCTTTTGCATTATTCCGGGCAAATGCGTACTTTTAAAGGAGTCATCTTCTTTTTTGCTTCATCCCGAGCAAATGCATACTCTTTTGCCTTATTCCGGGCAAATACGTACTTTTAAAAAAATGAGTCATCTACTCATTTGCCTTATTTCGGGCAAATGCGTAATTTTAAAGGAATCATCTTCTTTTTTGCTTCATCCCGGGCAAATGCATACTAAAGGAGTCATCTACTCTTTTGTATTATTCCGGTCAAATGTGTACTTTTAAAGAAGGAGTGATCTACTCTATTGCTTCATCCCGGGCAAATGCGTATTTAAAAAAATGAATCATTTACTCTTTTGCCTTATTCCGGGTAAATACAAAGGAGTAATCTACTCTTTTGCTTCATCCCGGGCAAATGCGTACTTTCAAAGAAGGAGTCATCTTCTTTTTTGCTTCATCCTGGGGAAATGCATACTCGCAAACGTAAACAATGCCTTTTCCTGCAAATTTCTCAACAATCAGGACCGCTCCCAGCTAACAACTTCTTGGAACTAGTGGCGCTCCGCGCCTTCTATCAAACAGGAGTGGAAAATATTACCAGAAGTCTTTAATCTTCCTGAAATCAGCAGAAGAAGTTAATGTTTACGTTTGCGACTTTTGCCCTTATGAAACAACAATGTCGACATATTTCTACGATTAACCTTTTTTGTGCAAAATGGTAGTTTTGCTAAACGGCCCGTTATTTTTCGAGGATTATGCCAAATGGTCATTATGCCAAACGGTCGTTATGCCAAATGGCCTCGAGGTACCCAACAAATTATGCCAAATGGTCGTTATGCCAAATGGTCTTTATGCCAAATGGCCTTTAGACATTTAAATCGTTATGCCAAATGGCATTATGCCATATGGGCTTCCCCCATTCCAGGTATTTGGCAATGTTGTTTCCTGGTCAAGCAAGAAGCAGACGACCGTAGCAACATCATCTAGTGAGGCTGAGTATGTGGCACTCGGTTCTGGAGTAGCAGAGGCGCTGTGGCTATCTGGACTTCTTAGAGATCTAGGAATTCAAGACACTAAACCTGTAACAATATTAAGATAACCGCGGTTGCATTGGGATGGCCAAGTACCTTGAAAGCAAACGAGCAACGCATATAGGCTGCAGGAAATATCGAGGTGAAACCAATCGGGACAGAGCTCCAACTTGCTGATATTTTCACCAAAGCACTAGAGGTCGGACGTTTTCGTAATCTATGTCAAATGATCGGAATCCACGATCGAGAGGGGGTGAAGAAATGAATCATTCGAAGGAGAATCGGTGAAACAGAGACGTTATTGACATGTAAAATCCGAGACCTCATTCCATGACAAGCTTTCAAGCTAATCAGTTGTTTTTAATTATAGGTTTTTAATAAACCTCGTTACTTTGTTCTGTTGAAGATTATCTGTTCCATTCTTTGTCAATCCATACTAGAACCTCCTTTACATATTGAAGTTTGGTACCAGTTTGGGCGTTTTGAATCCTGAAGAGACTCATATTCCGAACACTCGATAAAGTCTACTTTACAACCTCGAAAAAAAAAACACCAAAAATAATATGTATGATTTCTCGCTTAACTTTTCAAAAGGACCTAAGTAACATTTTTTTCATGAATTAATTTGAATAGCGCAATCAACAGAACAACATGAAAGCTATTGATTGCAGTATTCAAATTAATTCATGAAAAAAATGTTACTTAGGTCCTTTCGAAAAGTTAAGCGAGATTTGTTTATCGGCTTTATCGGTCAGTTCTACTCCCTCATACTTTGAGTAGAACTGACCGATAAAGCCGATAAACAAATCATTCATCACAATCACGGTCGTAAAATCTGTTTCAATTGTAAAAATAATATGTATGTTTGTCGCGGCTTCGTTTTTACCACCGCGGATTTCATTTTGAAAGTCGCGGATTTCGCAGATTGAAATTTGACAAGTTTGTAACAGCCCTGTAATAATTGTATGTATCCATCATTTCGCGCACGGTAATGGCTTCCGTTTTTTGACACTTGGATGTCTAGAAAAGTGTCAAAAACGGCAACCATTACCACCTGCAAAATGCTGGATACAAACTTCAGACAGCCTACTTACCAATTGGTGGAACTATACCGGTTTTGGCCATGTTCCTCATTTGGCTAATTTCGCTAGTAACACCAAAAATAAAGCAATTCGCGAGGGTTTTATTAGTTCCAACAGGAGATATATATTTCTCACGCTCCTATGCCGCTTTCAACTGATTGATTATTTTGTAAAAAAAAATGTATTTTTCAGGGTTGGCCAAATTAGACACAAATGTGGTCTTCCCCTATGTAATATGTAATTTTAAACAATCATAGAAGGCCGTGATCGTGTAATGTATTATTTATTTTCGGTAGTGTTTGACATTCTTTCTTATTTGGCGCAACTTACCTTTCCAAATGACTCAATTGCTGTGCAATCCTTGCACAAAACATCGTTGATGGATTCACTTTCCAAATCATTCGCTCGTCTAACATGCAACGACACAGCTTCAAGTACCACCAAATTACGGGACCATCATCCAGTAGCATTACTAATTTCGTGTTCTATCTTTCTCTACTTTCCAGATGGCAACAACTCGTCGTCGGCGGCAACCGGGAAGGATCAGCTCCCAGCCCCGAAGAGGGTACTATACCCGCGAGAGAACGTACAGATCGGCTGGAAAGCCACCGGGCACAAGTGGAATACCGGCGCCGGGTTCACCAACGTCGGCAACACTTGCTATCTCAACTCGACGCTGCAGGCGCTGTTCCACGTGCCGGCCATCGCCAACTGGCTCATATCGGACAGTGCCCATCGCGAACGATGCGATGACAACGTGAACGGTATGTTATGTGATGAACGTTATTTTTCTGTGATTTAGAGCTTTGAGTGAATGGCTCAAAAGGAATACTTTTTTCTATTTAAAGCAATGTAGTGGAACAGATCTTATTAAAATATAAAATCTATTAGAACATGTCAAATACGTTATTTTGAATTATGTTATGTAAATAAAATTAAAAATATCGATTCGATCTCAAATTTGCCATAACATTGTTAGTAATATTTTGTTGTGATAATGTGTCAATATTTTTTACAAAATTTCAATCAAAGAACTAAATCAGCTTAAACAAGTTTTCATCCATCAGAAAAAGCAATCATCACCGTTTATCTTATGCTCATTACAGGTCAAGGCTGCATAATCTGTGCCATGGCCAAAACTTTGCTGGCCTCTCAGAGCAACCAAGGCTCCGTCAAACCATACATGGTGGTCTCCAAGCTTCGGTTGGTATGCAAGCATCTTATTCCAGGACGACAGGAAGATGCGCACGAGTTCCTGCGCTACCTGGTGGAAGCCATGGAGAAGTGCTACCTGGCGCGATTTAAGAACAGCAAAGAATTGGACCAGTACAGCAAGGAAACCACACCTCTTAATCAGATCTTGGGCGGATACCTCCGGTCGGAGGTCAAATGCTTGTCCTGTCAACATGTTTCCACAACGTTCCAACATTTCGAGGATCTGCTACTGGATATCAGGAAAGTAAACTCCATCGAGGAGGCTCTCACAACATACTTCGCCAGGGAACGGCTCGAGGAAATGCAATACAAGTGTGAAGCTTGTAAGAAAAAGGTGGCCGCTACAAAACAGTTCTCGTTAGAACGCGCACCCTTTGCATTGTGCATTCAACTTAAGAGGTTTTCTATGATGGGAGGAAAGATCAACAAGCATGTAGAGTTAAAAACTCGTTTGGATTTGACACCTTACTCGTCCAAATCAGCTGTCTCAAGTGGTAAACTAACGTACAAGTTAGTTTCGATGGTGACACACTTGGGCAGCACACAGCACTGTGGACATTACACAGCAATTGGAGGCACTGAGACCGGAACATATTACGTGTTCGATGACAGCTTAGTTAGACCGATTACACTCCAAAACGTCACCAGCACCAATGCGTACATAATTTTCTATGAGCTAGAAAGTGTTCAAAACGGGATTAAGTCTAACGCCAGTAGCACTGCCACGTCGGCATCTTTTGCCAACACATACGGGAGTTCCTCCGGGAAGTATGGGAGTAATTTCGAAGGTGGATCCAATACCGGTGGAGCCTCTTCGCACACGTCACCCCTCCGAGTTCATGGGCCTGGCAGCAACGCTGGCCACAACCCTCTTATCCCGAGCAAGCTGGAAAACAGGTCAAACTTTATTGGCCCAATGTTGCCGCAGCAGACGCAAGAGAAAACCAAAAAGTTGGCTAACGGGATGAGTCACCTGTACGTCAAAGACGAAGGTGAAGCCGTTGTTACATCGTCCAGGGCGTCTCCAATCTCATCGACCACGTCGTCGCTATCCAGTCCTTCACCGGTCAAACAGTCCTGTCCGAATGGACCATCATCCAGTCCTAGTAAATTTGTGAGAAACTCCACAACGTCGAATATGAAAAGCAAATATGGCTCAAGTTCCAACTCCAACGGCTTTGCAAATCCGGTCAGCAATTACAGCAACGGTAGCTTAAAGTCTTCATCATCCTCTGCCGCATCTTCTTCTACTACTTCCTATTCACTACCATCAATGCCTAAACTTTGCAATAGTTCCGCAGCAGCGAAGAACTTCTCTGGGGAAAGTGGTGAGTCTTCATCGACCGCAAAGGGTGCTGGATTCCCTGGGCACTCGAAGAACAGCAATGGTAACGTCCCGAACGGGCATCACAACGGCAACAAATCGGTCAGTCTAGTTCCATACGATGCCGATGATGACGACGACGATGACGAGGAAGAGAATCAGGAGAACCAGAAGAGATTTGTTGGAAGCAAGAAACGCAATGGCCGCAACCACTCAGCGGAAGATGACGATGATGATGATAGTGATGAGGATGTGGAACGGTAAGTCAATTTTGCAATCGAAAATATTAACAAAACTACAATATTTTGCTTGAACACATCTTCCTACCTCTGTGCAATAAATTGAGCTTGTCGATACTTTCTTTTTCACATTTCTTAACTTAGTTCTGATCAAAGTCATAATATTTTTTCAAGGATACAATCGCATGTCCTGCTTGGCCCCAGCAGCAACAACAACAGACTGCAGCGACCATCGGATCCTGTCGAAGAGGAGTACTCACCCAAGTCACCACCCGTAATAAAAACCAAAGCCGGCCTCTGGAAAGTGAGCGAC
The DNA here is from genome assembly GCF_024139115.2 of Armigeres subalbatus. Taxonomy (NCBI): domain Eukaryota; kingdom Metazoa; phylum Arthropoda; class Insecta; order Diptera; family Culicidae; genus Armigeres; species Armigeres subalbatus. The sequence goes on from NC_085140.1 coordinate 14,425,220, forward strand.
AACCGCCATCAGACCAGCAGTAGCAGTAGTGCAAACAGCAGCAAAAACACGTCGCCAGCCACCTCTGGAAATTCCTCTCCGGCCAACTATGGACACATGAACGGTAATAGCGGAGGCCCTCTGGCGTCCGGTTATCAGCCGAACAACCGACAGTACAATGGCTTCAACGGCTACAACGGTAATAGTAACAACAGCCGAAATGGCAACGGAAACGACGTCGTCAATCAGCTCCATCAATACTCCCATCAAGGATACGGAGCGCCGGTTCGAAGCTGGAACGGCCAACAGACTAATATGAACCGTGAACTGTCAAATGAACGGCGGGAGGAAAGGAAGCGGCAGTTTGAAGATGATTGCGACACCGAAATGGATCGAGGTCGGACCAAGAAGGTCAAAACGCATTTTTACCATCAACAGCAACGACAGCAGCAGCAGAGTCAAAACCCGTTCCAGATGCATCAAATGATGAACGGTGGAAACGGTGCCAACAACAATGTCAACCGAAAATGGAATAACAACAACCAATTCGGAGGGAAATTCTTTCAGAATCGGGGAGGAAACTACTACCAAAACGGGAATCATCCCCGGAACCACAACGGGTTTCGTAATGGGCGTCACGGACGCAATGGATTTTATAATAAGTCTCATCACCATCATCAGCGCGACAAATTTTAATCTAAGCCGTAAAATTAGTAGCAGTAGTAGTGGCCGTGCACTTTCTTCCAACCATTCTCCTTCTTCTTTCTATTTTCCTTCCATCATCTCAATTATTGTTTGTTGTAAATATATGTAAAATTAAATAGGACAGAACTTTTTGATAGTACGTAGAAAAATGCGGGCGGAGCCGGTCACGCGAAGAAACTTTATCTTTTGTCAGCCAAATTGTTTTACCCAACCCCACCCATTCCCTATCCGGACAAGGGCACAAGGAAATCCACCAGATAAAGCATTTTCAAGCGAGCGAACCCCGTTTGTGTGAACCGATAAGCCTGAGGATAATTTGTGTAAATAGTTTATTAGAAATCTTATAGCTCTTTATATTTCACTATCAATGAAATAGTGGTAGTAGTTATCGTAATTAAAAGAATTTACAGTGCAAACCATTGGATCAAATACGGTGGAAGTTTTGCGTGGAATCTGTTCCTAGGCTTATCTAATGCTTCTTTTATCATGGCTTCTTTATTCAATCCCGTTTTCTGTTAGAGCGTTACAGCTGAAAAAGAAGCATCAGATGCGTGTGGGAAAAACTGTATTCCCAGCTATGCAAATTCGAAAAAGAACAGTAAAAAATATACCTCTGCATATTCTGAAAGTTCTCTAATGGATTACTAAAAGATACGAAACATGGAAAATAAAAAAAAATCTTAACATTTATATACACAAAACAATACTTGTGTTAAATAAAAACTGAAAGATAAAATGAAGGGAAAATCAATAACAATGTACTATTTATATTGAACATATAACTTATGAACATAGTGACTACCTAAATAGTTCCCAAGTTACTCCATCAACACGCTCATTCGGAGTTCATGTTCCTTTTCTTTTCTCGGATTCGTCGTCAGATTGATCAAGAATTTTCAATGATGATAAAATCTGTTAAAGCTTGTATAGTGGAATGTCTTTACAGGTCTAAAAGACGAGTTTATACTATTCGATTCGATTTCTCCACTTCAAAATGGGAGAATGAAATAGAATAGAAGAATATTGAAGTGAATCTTGAAGCACAGATAAAACCTTCTAATCACCACATGAAACATGCGTAATTTTATAAACCATAGGTAGTAATACTAGATGTGTGTGTGTCACGAGACATCTGTCAATCATCAGTAAGCAGTCGAAAAAGTTAGAAAATATCGTAATATAGAACATAAAAAAATAAAAAATATCTTTTCGCTGTAGCTGGTGGAGTTTGGCTCCCCTCTAATATGATTTAAAAAACGAGGCGGGACACAGAAATATTTCAAAATACACCGTGTACTGTTGGTTCGATAAGCGAAAGCTTAAACCTTACAGCATTAAGCCTCTTATGTAAATATAAATGCATCGCGATAAACTAAATCAGAAAATGATGTGCAAACTATTAAAGCTGAGGAATGGAAACATAAAATGAAAGAAAGGTAAAAAATACAATGTAGGCGAGAAAACAGATCAGATTCATGAAAACAGAAACAAAACGGAAAAAACTGTAAATGCATGAGTTGAATAATAAACAACGTAAGTTAATTATGATACCGTAAAATAAAAGTGCAGTTTTACCTTTTTTCCGAAATCAATAGTCATTGGGTTCTTTTATAAAGCTTTCATGTTCATGGACAATCCAAGCAGTTGTAGTCGGGGATGCACAGCTGTGTACAACAAACTGAAATGCATAGCCAGAGCCTGTGCCTCCTTATTTTTTAAAAGGAATCTATCACGGATTATTAGCCCCCCGTATTAGTTCATTCTCGGCTTCGTGGCCGTGCGGTTAGCGACTTCAATCGTCTAGACGAATGTGACGTGGTTTATGGACAGCCCCTAGTTAACGTGCGAACGCCGCGGTCGCTTTTTTGTTATCGCTTTGCGATTTTTTACGACCCAAGTGACTAAAAGTTCCTTTAAAAGTATGTTTTTCGCTTAATCAGCTTGACTGAACTGGTAAGGACTCGACACGAGTGGTACGATTTTCACGAAGTCCGTCCAACTATTTGGTTTCGCCGACGACATTGATATTATGGCACGTAAGTTTGAGAAGATGGCGGAAGCCTACATCAGATTGAACAGCGTAGCTAAACGGATTGGACTAGTTATCAACACGTCGAAGACGAATTACAGGATAGGAAGAGGCCACGAGTTTGTATTGGTGATGACGAAATCGAGGTGGTTGATGAATTCGTGTGACTATCTACAAAACGCTTATTAGACCGGTAGTCCTCTACGGACACAAGACCTGGACGATGCTCGTGGGGGACGTAGGGGTGATCGGGGCAATATGGGCCACCTAAGGAAATCGTTCCGAAAAGCGCCGAAAAGCTCAAAAAAACATCGTTTAAATGTAGTTGATTTATACTAGAGAATGTTACCTTTCATATTACGTCGATGAATGACGTAAAATGCGTTTGGAAATTGTTGGAATGCACTTTTGAAAATGTATTGATTTCAATGTATGTGTCCCCCCCCCCCGACTATACGGGGCAATTTGAGCCACCATTTGGGGCAGTATGGGCCACCCATCCAAAACGTTTATTTAGGCGAAAAAAGTATCATAATATGGAAGAATATGATATTCCTACAACAACAATTGTGAGTATTCCATCCCAAATAAAATTAAAAAACCGCACAACAGCGGACTGAACCGATTTGCCACTCCTCACCGTTTGAACACCCACATTTCAATTGGTCAATGGTCATTTTTTCTGTTTCAATCGCAGTAATGCGCTATTGTAATTTTTCCGTAATGAATCTTACATATATGATAATATTCTTGTATTTGACTACTGAAATTTGAACTTGTTCGCTTTTTAGGGCCTGATATCTTGCTCTGTGCAGATATGCCCATATTGCCCCATAGGGACTGGTTGTGGGAAAAAAAAGTTTTATGATAAATTCAGATTTGTATCAATACAAACATGTGTGCACATTATTGAATTTTAATATATCTTTTGATTGTGGTGTATTTTTGACCTGCATTTTAATAAGTTTTGTGTCAAAACCTTATTTATAAACTTCAAATCTTATAATAATTTTGCCTACGCAGCGAAAATTTACACTTTCAAGTGTATGTTCATGTTTGAATTGAATTTTAATGCGGTTTTCACGTTGAGGCATATGTGGAGCATCCTTTTAAAGATCATATAACTTTTACATGATAAAACTTGTCAATAAGCTCAAAATGAGGGTGACTCATATTGCCCCGTATGTTCATATTGCCCCTACTGCCCCTATAACAGCACAGATTTCACGTTAGAGTTGAACATTCGTATTTCATCACCGTGTTTACATCCAACGATTTGGATTTGTTGACGTTGATGACTAAACCTGCCGAGAAGGAGCGCTCGGCAAGGTCGTTGAGCTTACTCTGCATATCAGAGCGCCGTTGCGCGAGGAGTGCAACGTCAATCGCCAATTTGAAGTCGTTTAGGTGCTCCATGGTTATAGGCTCCCATAACAGCCCGCGGTTTGGTTCACGGTCAATCGCATCTACCAGAGTCTTATCGATTACGATGAAGAACAGTAACGGTGATAGAATACATCCTTGCCTCACACCAGCTACGACCCGGATAGGGTCGGACAGGACCCTACACGAAAAGGCCTCCTACTGTGGTGCTTCGATGAGGCCGATGATTTTCTCAGGGCGCCCCGCGCTTCCGCCTATTCCTATCCTATGCCCTCCTTAGCCGAGTTCGCCGACTGGCTTGCTGAGATCCACTGCTACTTTGTCTCGATCCCTCCGCGGTTGTGCCACAAACTTCCTCACTCGAATCCTCCTGACTTCCCCCGGCGACGAGGGTGGGCCACCAGTTCCGGTGAAGGAAACTTCCGCACTGATGGTGCCCCGACTACCGGCGGCTATCGCAGGGGACGCTTTCGCGCATTGCGTCGACTTCGTCTTCGGGTTGTAGAGGTGGTCCGACAGTTCCGGTGGTGGATAACGTCCGCACTGGCGGTGCCCTACATACCCGAAGCACTTCCTTCTTCTTTCTTCTTTCTTCAGCAGGTTGACGGTTCGAGTGCCGAGGTCGGTCCGACGATTCCGGTTGGCAGAAGACTTCCGGTTCGCTGGCGCCCCGACGACTCGAGACCAAACACTGCTCACTGTGCTGGATTTTGCTCCAAACCGACGCTTACTTGCTGGTCCCTTCTCCATCGACGCTGCAGCTCTGACATTATTTGTGTCACGACTCTGGTTACCGCATGCCACGTACCTTCATCGCAACACATTCGCTCTGCGATGTTGTCCGCCCTTATGGCAGGCATTCTCCTACGTTCCTCCGCAAACCTCGGGCAGTCGAATATCACGTGCTCTGGAGTCTCCTCTACGTTGATACACGCCGGGCAGAATGGCGATGACGCATGGCCACACCGGTGCAAATATTGGCGGAAACAACCGTGTCCGGACAGGAACTGTGTGAGGTAAAAGTTCACCTCACCATGCTCCCTGTTCACCCACGTCGACACATTGGGGATGAGCCGATCCACCTTCCATTATCCGCATTGTCCCACTCCTGCTGCCACTTCACCATAGAGTCCAGTCTCACCGCCTTCCTTACATTTTTGGTATCCCTCCGTTGGTAGCACTCGATGTCCTCTGCTAGGGTTATGCAGACTGGAATCATCCCTGCGATAACGCAAACTGCCTCCGACGAAATAGTTCGGTACGCACTCGCGACTCGAATGGCCATTAGACGAAACACGCTATTCAGCTTCCTCCGGTTACGTTTCGTCTTGAGCGCAGCTCCCCAGGCTGGAACTCCGTACCTTAGTATCGAGGATGATACTGACGCAAGAAGACGCTGCAATGCTGCCTTTCGGACCGCCGACGTTCGGCATGATCCTTGCTAACGCACTGATCATTTGAGCCGCCTTTTCACAGGAATAGTCCACGTGGGTGTTGAAGTTCAACCGGTCATCAATCATCACACCTAGATGTCTCAGAGTCCGCACCGACGGGATGTCGTGCCCTCCGATGGTAATCTGCATCCGCTGGATTACTTTGCAGTTGCTGACCAGCATCACTTCCGTTTTGTGATGAGCCAGCTGCAGCTTGACTCCAGTCATCCAGGTTTCTACTGCCTCGGTCGCTTCCGCCACTAGCATTTCCACCTCCTCCAGTGGCTCACCGGTTATCGTTAGGACGACATCATCCGCGAATCCGTAAATCTTTACACCTTTGGGCAACTTCAGCATCAGCACCCCGTTGTACATCACATTCCATAACGTCGGGCCTAGAACGCCCGCCCTCAGCCTGATCGACTTCTACCTCGAATTCGTATTGTAGACAAGAATCCGGTTTAGGAAATAGCTCCTAAGGATCTTACGCAGAAAGTCGGGGATCCGCATTCCGTGCAGCGCTGCGGCGATGGCCTCCCAGCTGGCACTATTGAACGCGTTTTTGACGTCAATCGTCACTACCGCGCAGAACCGATTGCCGCTCCTCTTCTTCTTGGACGCCCTCTCTGCATCTTCAATGACTGTCCTGATTGCATCCACAGTCGATCTGCCTTTGCGGAATTCGAACTGTTTTTCCGATAAGCCAGTCTCACCCTCCGTGAACTGTGTAAGCCTATTAAGGATAACCCTTTCCAGAAGCTTCCCCAGTGTATCCAGCAGACATATGGGCCTATACGATGCTGGATTCCCCGGCGGTTTTCCTGGTTTCGACAGCAGCACCAGTTTCTGGATCTTCCACGTGTCCGGAAAATTACCGTCTACTAAACACTTCTGCAGCACCATCCTGAACAGATCCGGGAACGCCAAAATTGCGGATTTTAGAGCCACATTTGGAATTCCATCCGGACCCGGAGCTTTTTTCAACTTCAAACCTTTCGCCACTGATAATAGCTCGTCATTGGTGACTTGCATACCTGCAGCGGTTACTCGGTCTTCATCTTCGTACGGCGTACGCGGCCATGTCGTAGAACCATGCTGCGGGAAAAGACCGTCCACGATGATCTTCAGCTTGTCCGGACACATTTCGGCTGGCGTCGCTGGACCCCTGATCTTCTTTGTCACAACTCGATAAGCGTTACCCCAAGGATCAGCGTCAGCTTCCCGGCACAACTCCTTGAAGCAGTTAGACTTGCTGATTTAGATCGCCCGTTTGAAAGCCGCTCTAGCTTCACGGAAAACTATCTTTCGCTCCTCTCTGACCATTTCAGACCATGCCCTCTGAGCGTGTCTCCTAGGTCTGAGACAGGCAGCGCGAAGGTTGGCAAGATTTTCGTTCCACCAGTAACTTGGCCGTCGGCTATTCGTTGGCTCCATTTCCTCGGCATCGTTGCATCGCAAGCCCTCGCTAGCGTTTCCGTCAGCTGGTCTGCGTCAAGGTTTGTAGCGTCGCTGTCCACTCGAAGTGCTTCGATAAAAAGATCCTTATCGAAGTCCTTCGTCTTCCATCTTCGCCAACTAGACCTTATCTCCCGTCGTACCGTCGGCGTTCGCGTTCCAACACTATATCGGATCGCCTGGTGATCGCTATGGGTATATTCTTCACAAACTCTCCAGTTCATGTTCCTCGCCATCGACGGACTGCAGAACGTGACATCGATGATGGACTCCCTACCATCTCTGCGGAATGTAGTAACGGTACCTTCGTTGCACAATCTTACTTCCAGCTTTGCCAGTGCCTCCAGCAAACTGTAACCTCTGGCGTTATTTAGTATGCTTCCCCAATCCACTGCCCAAGCATTGAAATCGCCTCCTATGATCACCGGTTTTCGGCCGCTGAACTTCTCCGTGAGTGAGTCCAGCATCCGGTTATACTGCTCCAAAGTCCACCTTGGGAGTGCGTAACAGCTACACACAAAGATCCCGTTAGTTTTGACGATCACGAAACCCTCGCTTGAACTGTCTACTACTTCTTGGATAGGGAATCTGCCCATCACTTGGATGGCCGCAATCCCCGTAGCATCCGCCACCCAGTTGTCGTTGTCAGAAGGAATCCGGTACGGCTCAGCAATAATTGCCACGTCGCACATTGCATCTGTTGTCGACTGCCACAACAGCTGCTGTGCGGTGTCGCAATGGTTGAGATTCAACTGGATGATCTCCATTAATCTCGGCCCGCCATCGCCTTCTTGTAGGCAGGGCATAGGAAGCCACCCGTGGTCGTTTCCATCCTCCGGTTTGCAGAGCGGGCATCTTGGTTGCTTCGTGCAGTCCCTAGCAACGTGTCCTTCTCCACCACATTTCCTACAAAGACCGGATCTGTCTGGGCCACTGCAGTTTCGCGCCTGGTGTCCAAATGCCATACATTTGAAGCATCGCTCCATCTGTTTGGTGATTCGAGGGGTGAGTCTCAACGGACACATAGACCATCCGACCTTCACCTTGACCACCTCCACCATTTTGTTGGCGGCATCTACCGGTAGTCGTATCGCTGCTATTTGTGTACCACCGTACGCTTTCCTCAACCGAATGGTCATCTGAACTTCGCCCAGCGTGCATTGTGAGATCAGTGCATCCCTCAGTTCGTCTATCGTAGTGATCTCGTCCAGGTCTCTGCATTCGACCACGGCCTCCTGCGTTAAAGCCCTTACGTTTCCTTCACTACCTAAGGAATTGGCAATGAGCTCCCGGAAGGCCGAGCTCTTGACCGTGGGATCCTTCTTCAGCTCGAACAGCAATTCCCCCTTCTGAGTACGCCTAGTCCTCACCACTTTTTCACCCAAGTCCTTGAGCACCGGGTCTTCTCTCACCTTCCGTAATATCGCTGCATATGTCGTCTTGTCGCTCACTTCGACTATCAAGGCGTCCCCCTTGACCCGCTCACGAGAAGAGCGTTGTTTTTCTTTCTTCTTTTGCTCCTTCTTCTTTTCCACGTACTCCTTCTGCTTCTTCCTCTTCTCCCGCTGACTTTCCACGGTTTGCCAATCACCGTTCTTGACGCCTTCCTTCAGTACGCTAGCACAATCTTGCACATTCCGCTGCTTCTTCGGGATTTCCTGCTCTCCTGGAGAGTCCCTGCTTCGCTTATCCGAGCGAGTATTTCGGGAGCTCATTGGTGTTTGCAGTGCCTCGACTGTTGTATGCTCCGCTTTTTCAGTGCAGTGTTTTTTCAGCTGCTTCCGCTCTTCTTTTGAGCGCGTTCTGTTCGTGCTCAGCAGATTTAACGGCGGACTTGATGCTCGTCACTAGAAGCTTGATCTTCGTGTGAACATTGTGCTTGTCCTTCACGAAGTCATAGAGCTCGTTGACTCGCTTCCGCACCTCCATCAGGTTGGACCTCCCAAATTGTAGATCCTCCTGAATAGCACTACTTTCCGATTTTGGGGTGGACACCCTATTCCCGGATCCTAGCTCCTGTTGGCCTGCCTGGTTCTCAGCAGCCTTGGCCATACTGCTGGTACTTGCTACTGCTGCCTGCGCCATCACTGGAGATCGCTGCAGCCTCCCACTCTTTGCGAAAACATTCGTACCGCCTGCTCCTTCGTTGATTGTAGAATTTGTTTCCATGTTAAAAGGGTCCCCCCTCCGGGCCGTTATCTCTACCTGTTGTAGATAGTCGCCTCTTGTGATCCCATGGGTGTCTTTGTAAACAGTGAGGTCCATGCAAGGGTTGACTCCGGTGCCTTATAACACCGTGTTCAGAGCCGGATCGGCGTAAATCAGGAATGGTGCATCTGAACCTACGACCCACCGGTATAGGTGACAAGTGTTGAGCGTTACCGGAGGCCTGCCAGGTTGTTTACCGGGACGGAGGCAGACGAACCATTAGCCTGCTTGCCATTTCAAAAAGATGTCACTCTTTTTTACTCAGGAAACAGAATAGCTCGACTGTCAGGCCATATACACCTAATCCTATCCAAAACCGGGGGCAGCAGGGACTATGTCCAAGGGCTTGACGATCCCTCCCCAGGCCATCTGCGAGTTGTGGCGCCTGCCTAGGATGTGGTGGGGTTTGACAGTGGGCCCTGTTAAACCTCTATAAAAAGCTGCATGTATCCGCAAGTAGGCTCCGCCAAAGCGACCGTGTGCCGCTCAAAGCGCACAAGCCCAAGTCCTGGTGTTAGGTGGGACGCTAAACAGCCCTGACACGACGGCCCTCCGACGAGACAGGAGGTTTGCGCAGGCCCAATAAGCCGCCTTTAAAAACAACTATTACGAACGACATAGAAGATAATACGACTCGATACAATCGGCAACGACCTGGGCGACGAATAAAGGATCACGATTGGAAGCTTGGAACATGGAACTGCAAGTCGCTAGGCTTCGCAGGTTGCGATAGGATAATCTACGATGAATTACATCCCCGCAACTTCGATGTCGTAGCGCTGCAGGAAATCTGCTGGACAGGACAGAAAGTGTGGAAAAGCGGGCATCGAGCGGCTACCTTCTACCAAAGCTGTGGCACCACCAACGAGCTGGGAACCGGCTTCATAGTGCTGGGAAAGATGCGCCAACGCGTGATTGGGTGGCAGCCAATCAACGCAAGGATGTGCAAGCTGAGGATAAAAGGCCGTTTCTTCAACTATAACATCATCAACGTGCACTGCCCACACGAAGGGAGATCCGACGACGAGAAAGAAGCGTTCTATGCGCAGCTGGAGCAGACATACGATGGATGCCCACTGCGGGACGTCAAAATCGTCATCGGTGACATGAACGCTCAGGTAGGAAGGGAGCAAATGTATAGACCGGTCACCGGACCGGATAGTCTGCATACCGTATCGAACGACAACGGCCAACGATGCATAAACTTTGCAGCCTCTCGCGGAATGGTAGTCCGAAGCACTTTCTTCCCCCGTAAGAATATCCACAAGGCCACATGGAAATCACCTAATCAAGTAACGGAAAACCAAATCGACCACGTTCTAATCGACGGTAAATTCTTCTCCGACATCACGAACGTACGCACTTACCGCAGTGCGAATATTGAATCCGACCACTACCTCGTCGCAGTATGTCTGCGCTCAAAACTCTCGACGGTGATCAACACGCGTCGGAGTCGTCCGCCGCGGCTTAACATTGGGCGGCTACAAGACGGTAGACTAGCCCAAGACTACGTGCAGCAGCTGGAAGTGGCACTCCCAACGGAAGAGCAGCTAGGCGCAGCATCTCTTGAAGATGGCTGATATTCGATCCGCCATTGGAAGCACCGCAACCGCTGCACTAGGCACGGTGGCTCCGGATCAGAGAAACGACTGGTATGACGGCGAATGTGAGCAGTTAGTTGAGGAGAAGAATGCAGCATGGGCGAGATTGCTGCAACACCGCACGAGGGCGAACGAGGCACGATACAAACGGGCGCGGAACAGACAAAACTCGATTTTCCGGAGGAAAAAGCGCCAGCAGGAAGATCGAGACCGTGAAGAGACGGAGGAACTGTACCGCGCTAATAACGCACGAAAGTTCTATGAGAAGTTGAACCGTTCACGTAAGGGCCACGTGCCACAACGGGAACCTTCTTACGAACGAGCGTGAGGTGATCCAAAGGTGGCGGCAGCACTACGAAGAGCACCTAAATGGCGATATGGCAGACAACGGTGGCGGTATGGTAATGAACCTAGGAGCACGCGCGCAGGACATGCGACTTCCGGCTCCGAATCTCCAGGAAATCCAGGAGGAGATCGGCCGGCTGAAAACAACAAAGTCCTGGAGTTGACCAACTACCAGGAGAGCTGTTTAAACACGGTGGTGAAGCACTGGCTAGAGCGCTGCACTGGGTGATTACCAAGGTTTGGGAGGATGAGGTTCTGCCGCAGGAGTGGATGGAAGGTGTCGTGTGTCCCATCTACAAAAAGGGCGATAAGCTGGATTGTAGCAACTACCGCGCAATCACATTGCTGAACGCCGCCTACAAGGTACTCTCCCAAATTTTATGCCGTCGACTAACACCAATTGCAAGAGAGTTCGTGGGGCAGTACCAGGCGGGATTTATGGGTGAACGCTCTACCACAGACCAGGTGTTCGCCATACGTCAGGTATTGCAGAAATGCCGCGAATACAACGTGCCCACCCACCATCTATTTATCGACTTCAAAGCCGCATATGATACAATCGATCGGGACCAGCTATGGCAGCTAATGCACGAAAACGGATTTCCGGATAAACTGATACGGTTGATCAAGGCGACGATGGATCGGGTGATGTGCGTAGTTCGAGTTTCAGGGGCATTCTCGAGTCCCTTCGAAACCCGTAGAGGGTTACGGCAAGGTGATGGTCTTTCGTGTCTGCTATTCAACATCGCTTTGGAGGGAGTAATACGAAGGGCAGGGATTGACACGAGTGGTACGATTTTCACGAAGTCCGTCCAGTTATTTGGTTTCGCCGACGACATTGATATCATGGCACGTAACTTTGAGAGGATGGAGGAAGCCTACATCAGACTGAAAAGCGAAGCTAAACGGATTGGACTAGTCATCAACACGTCGAAGACGAAGTACATGATAGGAAGAGGCTCAAGAGAGGTCAATGTGAGCCACCCACCACGAGTTTGTATCGGTGGTGACGAAATCGAGGTGGTTGAAGAATTCGTGTACTTGGGCTCACTGGTGACCGCCGATAACGATACCAGCAGAGAAATTCGGAGACGCATAGTGGCTGGAAATCGTACGTACTTTGGACTCCGCAAGACGCTCCGATCGAATAGAGTTCGCCGCCGTACCAAACTGACTATCTACAAAACGCTTATAAGACCGGTAGTTCTCTACGGACACGAGACCTGGACGATGCTCGTGGAGGACCAACGCGCACTGGGAGTTTTCGAAAGGAAAGTGTTGCGTACCATCTATGGTGGGTTGCAGATGGCGGACGGTACGTGGAGGAGGCGAATGAACCACGAGTTGCATCAGCTGTTGGGAGAACCATCCATCGTTCACACCGCGAAAATCGGAAGACTGCGGTGGGCCGGGCACGTAGCCAGAATGTCGGACAGTAATCCGGTGAAAATGGTTCTCGACAATGATCCGACGGGAACAAGAAGGCGAGGTGCACAGCGGGCAAGGTGGATCGATCAGGTGGAGGACGACTTGCGGACCCTCCGCAGACTGCGTGGTTGGCGAAGTGCAGCCATGAACCGAGCTGAATGGAGAAGTCTTTTATGTGCAGCACAGGCCACTCCGGCCTTAGTCTGATGATAAATAAATCCAAAAACCGAGAATCGTCCAATGTCGTTTGCCGTGACTAGTATACCATAATCAGGATCTTACTGGTATGAATCAGGATCGAAAGACTTCAAGTGTTCAAGAGTCAAGACAGTGAGCAGAGCTCTAACCTACAAGTTCAAACGTAGTAAGATAGTTTGCTTTGAGGAGCTGTGTAGCATGGGGCCGTGGACTTTATTACGTAAGCAATTTTTCAGGGTTTTTGTAGTTTTGAAGTTGAACTTAAACCTTCATATGGGATTAGCAAAGTCGAGGAATGGCTCAACTAGAGAACGTTGGTGTTAGCACATCACAAGAACGAAAGTGCATAACCGCCATGGATTGCAAGAAGAAGCCAAGACAAAGGTAGAGACCTGCACAGCTAAGTCCGTGAGAGCATTAAAGAATCTGGGCGTTGTAGAGACAGAGTAGATTAAGCAAATAAAAAATATATTCCATTTTCAAAAGTTTGTCTGAATTTGCAAAAAATAGGCACTCTTCATTAAACGTGTATGCTCTTAGCAATATGAATGCGAATGAGTCAGTTTTGAAACGATTGTGTTGGTAGATAGACGTGCTCTTCCCTGCTCTTCCTACACTGAGCTAACTTTCTCGATCGATGTTATAAGATAGACATATAATTCTGCACTATTGGAATAGCATATGAATGTTAACTCAGAGGTAAAATGGTTGGTACGGGTTATATGCATCCCACATCATTTTGCTTTCGGGTTATCATTTCATTGTTAAGTGCAATACATATCGTTGATACATGCAAATATGAAAGAATGGAACGTATATGTATCATTTGCTTGTTATATGCAAGCCAACACAGCTTGTAATGAGAATTATGTGCAAAGTTGATTCGTTTCAATTGCAGTATATATAGATTAAATTAGTGAAACATGTTAATTATAAAAAAGTTGCATCCTTGGATGTTTCTACACTGAAAACAGCTTTGCGGTTAAAATTACCATTCTGATGGTTTAAATTAAATGCACAACGCCACTTAATTTGTGCAGACTACATAGTTTAGTTATTTCAAACGAAAAAAGTTGTAAATTTTACTATGCATGCAAAGAATGGGATGACAGCGAAAATACCATGCCCATGGTCAGCGGAACTATACTGTATAGTGAAATTGACAATTATCGCGTGTTTATATTGACGATTATTGTGTGGTCAATAGAGAACCAAAACAAACAACCAAAGTAAAAAACCAAAATCCAACCAATCCACGATCTGTTTGAATTTCTTTATTTTTAACAATTACATCTAAATTGCAGTTAATAAATTTGACCCGGTACTTCGGCACTTCGGTCCATATTTAGTTGAAAGATTATGTCGAAAATCATTCTTTTTGGAAAGGCAGTGCTATTCTGCTGTTGACGAGTTGCGTTCACAATAAGCATTCTGAATATTCCTCAAGCTTAGACCTTCTGTGGTATTCTCAAAACTGCAAATAAATAATAAAAATAGTTATCTCTGGTAAACATAACAGAGGCAACAACCTACCAACTGAATTTTCCGGAGACTTGAGGGTGCGAATCGAAGATTGCGGATTTTTTTCAATGATGGTATCGACTGCAATGGAAGAGTATTTTCTGCCTTTATTATTAGCGTAAACAGCGTGATAAGAAACCACTTACCTCAATCCGAGTTACAGAAATCACCATGAGAATTTGGTAATCCATTTTCTAATAAACCGGATTTTGAATGTTAAAAGCAAAAGTATTTTCCTTCTCGAGAGCGCCAGCACCAGCGAAGTGAATGAAAATGGCGTTCTCAACTTTTTTTTAGGTCTCTACGACAGCGGCACTATTAATTGTTGTTAAGAATACCATGCATCATCGACAGCATAGTATATTTAACAAATAAGTAGTTAATTTGATCGTTATTTGAGTCGAAATAAATACATTGCAAAATAGTTGCTTTAAAAGCAGCTCCATAGTTACAATTACTACAATATTCATTTCAGTGTAGTGTTGCTGAAGGGATGATTTGTGTGGAAGCATGTAGTAGAATGCGACTCATTTCGAGGTAAGTTTTCTTGGGCTTGAAGTGGTACAGGAGTACTTACATACAGGGTAACAAGAGGCTATTTGATTGGAAACTGAATTTAAATGAAATAGTTCGTATTTGGATCTATGGAGGAAATGCTTACACATTTCAGAGAGTTCTATCTTTATTGAATTGTCAAACCGTTTCCAGCAAAATATACAAATAGTTGCTGATGCTGTGGAATTATTGTTATCATTCAAATTATCACCTGCTAATTGTGACGAATTGGTATGCAGGAGCTGAAACGTGAAATTTGTTTGAAAAAAAAAACATTTAGTGCGTCTCATAACAGCCCAACTAACAATTTTGGTGCTAAAAGCTTCAACTTCTAGCCTTTGGCTGTATAATATTTGAATAAAAGCAGCCAATGCTGAATAAAAGAAAAGTCTCCGCAAATAATCCCTTAAACTTCAACTCGACTATTACCCAAATATCTATCAGCTAGTCAGTTTGTGTCGAATATATTTCATATTTTATCGTTTATGCAGCTTTCATATAGTCATAAAACAGCTCTGTCTGAATTAGCAACAAAGCTTATCGGTTATGAGCTCATGTATGTAACTGAGTTGCTTGTTAGCAACTTCCCAAATTACGGTGAGTAGCATTCACGATGAAAACGTTTTCGCTGTTCTTATAGCACTAACAATATAGCGTACTGGCGCTATAAATGAACTAACGAAGCTTTTAGGCTACTTCGGTATCTCTGAAGATTACACAACGTTTAAGTAAACCTTATACTGCTTCTTTTAATAGCTTATTTGTATGGAACGTCAAAATCACAATGTTTACATTTGATTGTTGTTGCCGGAGCTGTGTACGAGCTATTGATTTCTGTAATGCAGCTATAAAGGTATTCACCTGCTCTTATAGCAACTGACAAAGCGCTGTCATTAATGCTAGCAGATAATGTAAGAAAACAAGCCATTTAGAAGCGATATTGCTGTTGACGGCTACTGTTAAACGATTAGCAGCAGAGTAGCATCTATACAGATCGAGAAAATGTTGCCTAAAAACAATTTCAGCGATTGATGATGCATAAAGGTTAGTTAGTTAGTGAAATAACCTATAGGGTATGCGAAGAAGCACATCCGTAATTTTCTTTGTTATTTACATATGTCAAAGTGACGGTGATGACAGAGCAGCGGCCATTGAATAAGGAGATCAGGAGTTTGAATCTAGGTAGCAACAAAATTGGTATTTGAGTTTTCACAAAAAAAAAAACAATAAATAAACTCCAAAATTTACTCTCCTCTCAAATAATATTTAATCAAATTGAATTCAGTGGCTGTATAAAACTTATTTAACAGATTCAAAAAATCTGAATAAGCGCCATTGAAGCGAATTATATTACTAAATGGTTTAGTAAAGATGGAGAAAAAATTGTGTAACATGCTGTAAAGTAGTTGTGCAGGCATGTCAAAAACAGCTGAATAGATTCGCCAGATTTGCTGGTAAAAGCATTGAATAGAAGTTCTTGTTCATATGTATAGCACACCTATTCAGCTTGAAGCCGTATAGACGAGTTGAAATAACATTTACATTGACATTAAATGTTAGTTGGGAGGGCAGCAACAGGAATTTCATTTGTTCGCTTGAAAATTGGACTGAAAACTAATAGGGTTAGCATCGTTCACAATAGTATTATCGGATCTCCTTTACGTGATTTGACTATTTAAAAAAAACATTGTAGATGGCTAATGTTTGCGCTTATCGATTGTTGGTGAGAGCATTGATGTTGGCATGGTGGAGTTTGTGGCCAAGAGGATTATTCTTAAGCTTATGAACAATTATATTATATTGTACATGTTGGTCTAGAAGTGTCATTTTATCAGAAACAAGCCTGGAATGATCGAAATAGGAAGCAGGTGCATTACAGTATTGTCGCCGCTAATTACGTAATTAGCAGTGGCCTCGATTTCAGTTTTAAATCAAATATTTTGTCCAAGGTACGGCCGAATCAAATTGACTACATTGTAGGTGAAAACCCAAATAGATGTGAAACATATTCAGGAAAGATTTGTACTGGTTTAGAAAATATAAAACAAGTTACGACGGTTCATTTGCTTTTCGACTTAATGGGGTTAAGAAAATGCAACTCGAGAATAGGTGGATCACTGCCTGAAATCACCACCATGCTTAGTTGGGCTAAAGAGATTCAACTTGTGAGAACATAATCCAGTCGGACCTAGTTAGGTCAAGAAAAAAATCCATCTCTGGAAGTGAGTTGGTCGGTGGCCGGGATCGCCATTGGACCTAGTTGGGTCAAGAAAAAATCCAATTCTGGAGTGAGTTGGTCGGTGGCCGGAATCGCCATCGGACCTAGTTGGGTCAATAAAAAAAAATCCAATTCTGGAGTGAGTTGGTCGGTGGGCGGAATCGCCATCAGACCTAGTTGGGTCAAGAAAAAAAATCCAATTCTGGAGTGAGTTGGTCGGTGGCCGGATTAGTCATCGGACCTAGTTGGGTCAAGAAAAAAATCCAATTCTGGAGTGAGTTGGTCGGTGCCGGAATCGCCATCGGACCTAGTTGGGTCAAGTAAAAAAAATCCAATTCTGGAGTGAGTTGGTCGGTGGCCGGAATAGCCATCGGGCCTAGTTGGGTCAAGAAAAAATCCAATTCTGGAGTGAGTTGGTCGGTGGCCGGAATCGCCATCGGACCTAGTTGGGTCAAGAAAAAAATCCAATTCTGGAGTGAGTTGGTCGGTGGCCGGAATAGCCATCGGGCCTAGTTGGGTCAAGAAAAAAAAATCCAATTCTGGAGTGAGTTGGTCGGTGGCCGAAATCGCCATCGGACCTAGTTGGGTCAAGAAAAATCCAATTCTGGAGTGAGTTGGTCGGTGGCCGGAATCGCCATCGAGCCTAGTTGGGTCAAGAAAAAATCCAATTCTGGAGTGAGTTGGTCGGTGGCCGGAATCGCCATCGGACCTAGTTGGGTCAAGAAAAAAAAAATCCAATTCTGGAGTGAGTTGGTCGGTGGCCGGAATAGCCATCGGACCTAGTTGGGTCAAGAAAAAATCCAATTCTGGAGTGAGTTGGTCGGTGGCCGGAATCGCCATCGGGCCTAGTTGGGTCAAGAAAAAATCCAATTCTGGAGTGAGTTGGTCGGTGGCCGGAATCGCCATCGGACCTAGTTGGGTCAAGAAAAAAATCCAATTCTGGAGTGAGTTGGTCGGTGGCCGGAATAGCCATCGGGCCTAGTTGGGTCAAGAAAAAAATCCAATTCTGAAGTGAGTTGGTCGGTGGGCGGAATCGCCATCGGTCCTAGTTGGGTCAAGAAAAATCCAATTCTGGAGTGAGTTGGTCGGTGGCCGGAATAGCCATCGGGCCTAGTTGGGTCAAGAAAAAATCCAATTCTGAAGTGAGTTGGTCGGTGGGCGGAATCGCCATCGGACCTAGTTGGGTCAAGAAAAAAAATCCAATTCTGGAGTGAGTTTGTCGGTGGCAGGGATCGCCACCGGGCCTAGTTGGGTCAAGAAAAAAAATCCAATTCTGGAGTGAGTTGGTCGATGGCCGGAATGGCCATCGGGCCTAGTTGGGTCAAGAAAAAATCCAATTCTGGAGTGAGTTGGTCGGTGGCCGGGATCGCCATCGGACCTAGTTGGGTCAAGAAAAAAAATCCAATTCTGGAGTGAGTTGGTCGGTGGCCGGAATAGCCATCGGACCTAGTTGGGTAAAGAAAAAATTCAATTCTGGAGTGAGTTGGTCGGTGGCCAGGATCGCCATCGGGCCTAGTTGGGTCAACAAAAAATCCAAAATTGATGTGATGGAGGTAAAAGTTTTATTTTTTCTGATTGATGCTGGAATGATTTTTGAGCCTGGAAAATTCAACCCATGAAGGCATAATTGAAATCAACTATTGTTAGATATCGAGAGATAGAATATAAGAAATGATGTTGCGGAGGTGGAAGTTAAATATTTTCTGATGGATGATTTTTGAGCCTGGAAAATTTAACCCAAGAAAGCATGATCAAAATCAACTATTGTTAGATATCAAACATTGGAATATGCGAATTGATGTGACGAAGGTGAAAGTTGAATATTTTCTAATTTTGATGCTGGAATGATTTTTGAGCCTGGAAAACTCAACCCAAGAGGCCATAACCGAAATCACCTATTGTTAGATATCGCGAGTTAGAATATAAGAATTGAAGTCGCGGAGGTGGAAGTTTAATATTTTCTGATTTTGATGCTGGAATAACTTTTGAGCCTGGAAAACTCAACACATGAAGGCATAATTATAATCAACTTTTGTTAGATATCGAACGTTGGAATATGCGAATTGATGTGACGGAGGTGCAAGTTTATTGATGCTGGAATGATTTTTGAGCCTGGAAAACTCAACCCAAGAAGGCATAAGCAGAATAAGCTATTGTTAGATATCAAGAGTTGGAATATGAGAATTTATGTTGTTGAGGTGGAAGTTTATTATTTTCTGATTTTGATGCTGGAATGATTTTTGAGCCTGGAAAACTCAACCCACGAAGGCATAAGCAAAATCAGCTATTGTTAGATGTAAAAGAGTTGGAATATGAGAATTGATGTTGTTGAGGTGGAAGTTTAATATTTTCTGATTTTGATGCTGGAATGATTTTTGAGCCTGGAAAACTCAACCCAAGAAGGCATAAGCAAAATCAGCTATTGTTAGATGTAAAAGAGTTGGAATATGAGAATTGATGTTGTTGAGGTGGAAGTTTAATATTTTCTGATTGTGATGCTGGAATGATTTTTGAGCCTGGAAAACTCAACCCAAGAAGGCATAAACAAAATCAGCTATTGTTAGATGTAAAAGAGTTGGAATATGAGAATTGATGTTGTTGAGGTGGAAGTTTATTATTTTCTGATTTTGATGCTGGAATGATTTTTGAGCCTGGAAAACTCAACCCACGAAGGCATAAGCAAAATCAGCTATTGTTAGATGTAAAAGAGTTGGAATATGAGAATTGATGTTGTTGAGGTGGAAGTTTAATATTTTCTGATTGTGATGCTGGAATGATTTTTGAGCCTGGAAAACTCAACCCAAGAAGGCATAAACAAAATCAGCTATTGTTAGATGTAAAAGAGTTGGAATATGAGAATTGATGTTGTTGAGGTGGAAGTTTATTATTTTCTGATTTTGATGCTGGAATGATTTTTGAGCCTGGAAAACTCAACCCACGAAGGCATAAGCAAAATCAGCTATTGTTAGATGTAAAAGAGTTGGAATATGAGAATTGATGTTGTTGAGGTGGAAGTTTAATATTTTCTGATTGTGATGCTGGAATGATTTTTGAGCCTGGAAAACTCAACCCAAGAAGGCATAAGCAAAATCAGCTATTGTTAGATGTAAAAGAGTTGGAATATGAGAATTGATGTTGTTGAGGTGGAAGTTTAATATTTTCTGATTGTGATGCTGGAATGATTTTTGAGCCTGGAAAACTCAACCCAAGAAGGCATAAACAAAATCAGCTATTGTTAGATGTAAAAGAGTTGGAATATGAGAATTGATGTTGTTGAGGTGGAAGTTTATTATTTTCTGATTTTGATGCTGGAATGATTTTTGAGCCTGGAAAACTCAAACCAAGAAGGTTTAACCGAAATCACCTATTGTTAGATATCGCGAGTTAGAATATAAGAATTGATGTTGCGGAGGTGGAAGTTTAATATTTTCTGATTTTGATGCTGGAATAACTTTTGAGTCTGGAAAACTCAACCCATGAAGGCATAATTAAAATCAACTATTGTTAGATATCGAACGTTGGAATATGCGAATTGATGTGACGGAGGTGAAAGTTTTATATTTTCTGGTTGATGCTGGAATGATTTTTGAGCCTGGAAAACTCAACCCAAGAAGGCATAAGCAGAATAAGCTAATCAAGAGTTGGAATATGAGATTTGATGTTGTTGAGGTGGAAGTTTATTATTTGCTGATTTTGATGCTGGATTGATTATTGAGCCTGGAAAGCTCAACCCAAGAAGGCATAATTAAAATCAACTATTGTTAGACATCGAGAGTTAGAATATAAGAATTGATGTTGCGGAGGTGAAAGTTAAATATTTTCTGATTTTGATGCTGAAATGATTTTTGAGCCTGGAAAGCTCAACCCAAGAAGGCATAATTAAAATCAACTATTGTTAGACATCGAGAGTTAGAATATAAGCATTGATGTTGCGGAGGTGAAAGTTAAATATTTTCTGATTTTGATGCTGAAATGATTTTTGAGCCTGGAAAACTCAACCCAAGAAGGCATAAACAAAATCAGCTATTGTTAGATGTAAAAGAGTTGGAATATGAGAATTGATGTTGTTGAGGTGGAAGTTTAATATTTTCTGATTTTGATGCTGGAATGATTTTTGAGCCTGGAAAACTCAACCCAAGAAGGTTTAACCGAAATCACCTATTGTTAGATATCGCGAGTTAGAATATAAGAATTGATGTTGCGGAGGTGGAAGTTTAATATTTTCTGATTTTGATGCTGGAATAACTTTTGAGTCTAGAAAACTCAACCCATGAAGGCATAATTAAAATCATCTATTGTTAGATATCGAACGTTGGAATATGCGAATTGATGTGACGGAGGTGAAAGTTTTATATTTTCTGGTTGATGCTGGAATGATTTTTGAGCCTGGAAAACTCAACCCAAGAAGGCATAAGCAGAATAAGCTAATCAAGAGTTGGAATATGAGATTTGATGTTGTTGAGGTGGAAGTTTATTATTTGCTGATTTTGATGCTGGATTGATTATTGAGCCTGGAAAGCTCAACCCAAGAAGGCATAATTAAAATCAACTATTGTTAGACATCGAGAGTTAGAATATAAGAATTGATGTTGCGGAGGTGAAAGTTAAATATTTTCTGATTTTGATGCTGAAATGATTTTTGAGCCTGGAAAACTCAACCCAAGAAGGCATAACAAAAATCAGATATTGTTAGTTACTGAGAGTTAGAATGCTGAAATCTAGATATCTGGTTAGATCTCGAGAGTTGGAAATGCTGGTTAGTTAGAGTTGGAATACTCGAGAGATGCTGGAATGACCATTTGAGCATGGCGAACTCAACCTAAGAAGGCATAAAATAGCTATTGTTAGATGTAGAGATTTAGAATATGAGATTTATTATTGCGGTAAAGAATGTTTGATATCTTCTGATTTTGATCCTGGAATGGTGTTTTGAGCTTATCCAAAAGGACATACAAATCAACGATTGCTTGATATTGAGAATTAAAAAGAGAATTATTGCAAGTTGAAGATTTTTTTACCGATAATCAGTTCCGTTAGAGTGGGGGAGAAGGTGAATGTAGAGACAGAGTAGATTAAGCAAATAAAAAAATATATTCCATTTTCAAAAGTTTGTCTGAATTTGCAAAAAAATAGGCACTCTTCATTAAACGTGTATGCTCTTAGCAATGAATGCGAATGAGTCAGTTTTGAAACGATTGTGTTGGTAGATAGACGTACTCTTCCCTGCTCTTCCTACGTGAAGTCACGACAGGCGTGACGATAGGCGATAAGCTCAATTTTACGAGTCTCGTCGATTATGTATGCTAAAAGGCATCACTAGCGATAAAATAATTATCACGCAGTTGTCCAACGCATTGGCAGTGCATAGCCATGCGCGTAGGACTATATCAAGAGTGGTGTTGTCTATAATCCGATACGTCGTACCAGCATGATCCACGGCTGGGTACAATATCAAGAAATTGATCAGAGTACACCGGCTGCTGTATCTACGGGTCGCAAGCGCATACCGCACCATATCTTATGAGGCGATTTGCGTCATTGTTGGGATAATGTCGATAGGCATACTACTGGAGAAAGATGTGCAGTGCTTTAACGAAAGGGACTCGCTGCAAGCACAGAAAACAGACGTTCATCTTCATTCGCGTGCTTGTGTAAAAGATTGTACTGGTCATTTTAAAGTATGTCGTTATGCCCCCGTTGCGCGTTGCTAGTGTGCTGATAAATATGGTTAGAATTTGCCGTGTTTTACTTTTAGCGCTAGTGTTCATTCCGAATTGCTCCTAGGCCCTCCTTAGCCGTGCGGTAAGACGCGCGGCTACAAAGCAAGACCATGCTGAGGGTGGCTGGGTTCGATTCCCGGTGCCGGTCTAGGCAATTTTCGGATTGGAAATTGTCTCGACTTCCCTGGGCATAAAAGTATCATCGTGCTAGCCTCATGATAATACGAATGCAAAAATGGTAACCTGGCTTAGAAACATCGCAGTTAATAACTGAGGAAGTGCTTAATGAACACTAAGCTGCGAGGCGGCTCTGTCCCAGTGCCAGTGTGGGGATGTAATGCCAATAAGAAGAAGAAGAAGTGTGCTGATAAACATGGATAAAATTCATGGTTCATTCTGAATTGCTTCTAGGTTCGCTCCTAGGTGGCAGCACTACATTGTTTATGTAGTATATGCCAACGCCATCACTTAGTGAGATTGAGTTTTTATGTCGGGCAGCCTGCGTTGGCGGCGCTCAGGTGCGATTTAAATCTTTACACACGTATTTATATAACGAAATTTTGTTCGAGCATCCATGTCTGTTCTCTGTGCTGCAAGTGCGACGTGTCAAGAGAGCAGCCTCGTTGCTCAATTGGTAAAGAACATGGAAGGGTTTTTGTTTTAGTGGGTCGGGTTGAGCTCTTATATAACACCCATCCCCGCACTACCTGAGTTAGGGACAAGCCAGAGTAAACGCGACGCATCGCTCGTCGCGTAGTAGGTCCGACTTCTACAGATGATGCGCCTTCGTATTTTACGACTAATATTCTCATCAGTCGTTAGCAAGGGTCCAAGATAGACGAATTCACCGACCACCTCGAAAGTATCCCCGTCTATCGTAACACTGCTGTCGTGCTGGGATCCGCCCACTAGCATGTACATGTCTTCTATGCATAGAATTCACCAACAGTCCAAAACATTTTGCTTCACGTTTTAGGCGGGTGTACAGTTCTGCCACCTTTGCAAATGTTCGGCCAACAGTATTCATGTCATACATACGAAACAAATAAATTGGCTCGATATGTTGAAAATCGTACCCCGGCTGTTACCCGGCTCTTCGCATGACACCTTCTAGCTTGGCAATGTTGAACAACAGGCACGAAAGTCCATCACCTTGTCCCCGTTGTGATTCGAACGAAATGGAGTGTTTGCCCGGAAATCTGCACAGAGTTTTGCACACCATCCACCATTGCTTTGATCAGTCTGGTAAGCTTCTCAGGGAAGATATGCTCGTCCATAATTCTTCATAGCTCTACGCGGTCAATACATTCGCATTCAATACAGATCGCTCAAAAGTTCTCACACTTCAGATTTTCGCCTTTCTTATAAATGGCACATATGACCCCTTCCTTCCACTCCTCCGATAGCTGTTCTGTTTCCCAGGATTCCTGAATTTTCAATAGCCTTATTAGTCAAATTTCATTTCAAAACATTTCGGATTTAAATATTATTTCCAGAATTGAACACTTGACATGTGAACCTTTTATTATTACTTCATAGAATACATACTTCTAGTATAAACATAAAGTTTTTTGTGGTATTTCTTTGTTCTGAATACTTTTGTCATAATTTTCAACTGGGAACATAAATTGATCTTTTGGTTTAAAATTAATGAATTATGTAAGGGGTTTATTACCATTCTTATTATTTAGCTCATATACCCATTTTGACTATACTTCAAAACGAATAATAGAATGAAAACGGGACCTTGGAACCAATCCCGTATATTTGACTGTAGATATTCTAAGCAGTCGAAAATGCGTATATCAAATGCGTTGCTATTCGAAAGATACTTCATAGTTTTAAACGAAAATCCATTACCTTTTATACAATTAAACCTACCATTGGTGTTCTGCAGCAACAAATATCTACGTACTAAAAAACTTCACCTCCGAAATATTCGTTAAGAGAGCCAATCATCTAAGAGGAAATTGCATGAAAGAAGCGCCAATGCATGTCAATGATCAAGAAAATGGAATGTGTAGGACTAGATTGAAAAGTTTGCTTATAAAAGTGTAGAACCCTATTCCTTCATAAATACGTGCGAGAAACTATAAAAACCTATTCGATTATCACTTTTTTCCTCTGACCAGCAGAGCCGTGACGAAACGAGCAATCTTCTCGTAGGTCATGAACATCAGGGCCGCCGTCAGCACCGTCTGCAGTAGTTTAGCTTCAAGCCCTCGAAACAAACCAGCTGCGCCTTGCTTTTTCAGGATTATCAACAGCATCTGTACCATGTCGGTGTCCGGCGGGAGATCCAAATTCTTATCCGAATTACCGTGGCGCAATTTGGTTTGGATTAGCTGCAATGGGTAGGTTAGCACTGTGGCTATCGCTTTAGCAATGGCTCCAATGGCGAAGAATGCAGCTGACGAGGAATGCTTGGGATCGCCAATCATTCTTCGCTTGAGCGATTCATACACCATGAACTGGATGGCAGGGTTGATGACCAAGATAAGAGAAGGCATTGCTCCCGCCCAGAGCCCTTTGGCTCCTTCTGTTCGGCCCACGTGAATAAGTCCATCCAGCAGATTGTCGTAGTGCATGGTGCTGTCCTTCAGCCGATGGCCCAATCCTTTCATCTTCAGGCGTGTGTTGACCACCCAACATGGTGTGGTGGTAAAGACGTTAACAATGCCTGCCAACGATCCCAGTAGAAGATCGGCCAGCGCGGATTGGCTGCCACCTGTGATAGATCCACGCAGGGCTTTCAGGCTGTGGAATGTGTAGAAGTAAACAAAGTTGGAGATACAGAGACTTTGTAGGACGGGCACCATGCCGCGGTAGAGCGTAGCGAAGCCCTCTTCCGCCACCAGCTGCTTCAGGATGGCCCATGTGCTTAGTGCCTTGCGACGTTCTGGCGCTTCCACTAAAAAAGGAACAGATGGAAAAACGGGTTAGTTGCTAAGTAAGCAATTACAGCTCAAGATAAACCTATTCAAACTTGTAGGAATCCATCGTGCTTACTAAAAAAATATCTTTATCTCTCTCACGTTCTTTAATGCATCTTTTCCAGATAAAAATAAGATAAGATAAAAATGCAGTACATAGTTTAGTTTTAGTTAATTTTAAATAAAAATTGATCTGCGATAAATGATAAGGATTGAAAATATTTGACGTCAGAGATTATTGATGGTAAAACATTTCCGCTACTGAAACTTCCAAACCTCGAATTTGAATATATTATATTTTATTGTAGATTTGCAAAACTTGTTTCGCGACTATGCTTCCTCACTGCAAGTTAAGACAAACAACCTTAAAGAAAAATGATGTCATTGAAACCGATACTCACGTTGAAGACGAGAACGAACCGTGTCCAGTGGGTAGAAAGCAGACATGGCAATAACGCTACCCTAAAATGTAACAAAAAAAAAGTCATTAGATTTAATGCATGCCCTAACAATCCGGTGATGTTTGGATTACCGTGGCGCCGGAGACCGCATGCACCCAGGACAGGTAACTGAAGACTTCCTTCAGGGGTTTTGATTGAGCCATTCTTTCGGTCAAGCAGCAGCGTTAGCGATTGAGGTACAATTTACTCCAATTTTTCTTGGTCCAATCAAAGGTCACCAGACTTTTGTTAGCCTTTCTTCGCTGTTGTTCGCAGCAACTCTTCAACACCACTCATTCACCCCTGCCTCAGAATGTGTCTCGAATACGATTGCCTTTGCTTGCTTAGCTCCCAATATTTACTTTTACAGCGATGATACGATACCTCATTGATCGCGCGATTAGACGAACTGCGATTACATACACAGAACCGTTTCTAAATCCGCGAAAAAAAAACCTGATAGATGCCTATATTATGTACACACACGCAGTCGATAAAACGAGTTTTCTTCACCGTTTTTTGATAGCTAGCCACTCTTTGGATCAGCGCTGCTTAGCAGTGCAGAAAAAAAACAATTTTCACGAATACAGCGGAAGTTACACAACATCCACGCTCTTGTCCCAAGGACACCAGCGTGAATCAAATTCCTATGCGGACAAAGGTATCAAGATCAGCTAAAACCCCGGTTTTGGAAATAGTAGACGATTTGAATTGTTTTTGCATCAATATTTTTGATTTTTGATGCCGACCGCTTTGCACGACGTGAAAAATAGACTGCGATAAGATTTTTTTGTTCGAAAAGAATGACAGTTCACTCCTGATGCGCGGTCGTTTGTTTTCCTTTATGCGTTACACTCGTTATCCCTCGTAAAAATATTTTTTCTTCGGGAATCGACCACGGTCTCAAATGTAACGACTGTAACGCATCTGATCTGAATGTCAATTTGACAAGTGAACGAAAATGTGTGTTCGATCTGTTTTGTAATCTTCATTCCTGTTAAATTCAACATTTTCATCGTAATAATTTCGAAATTTTGCGCATTTAACTATCAGAAATGTTGAAACTTCCATCCGGAACCCGGTTGTTCTCGGAAATAATCAAAAATACATCCACATGGCAGACGACACGGTGGAACTGCGCCGCCTCTTCCGGCACAGAAGGAAAACCTTTTCTCTCATATGGTGAATATCCATTTCAACAAATTATTCTGAAACTTCCGCCAGTTTAAAATTCATTTTTATCCCACAGAGAAAGATCCCGGTCCGCTGTTTATACGCGATGACGTTCAAAAGCTACTGAAATCGATTACCCGACTGGACCTGGATCGTATCTTCCGGAAGCGTTCGGTCAGCGACAATACCGTGGAGTACAAATTCATGACCGATGACCAGCTGCGCCAGGAAGTGAAGCAGTCAATAGGCAAAGCAGATCGAATGCTGCAGATGCCGCCGGTCGTCGATGTGTTACGCGAAAATCCTAAAGTACTCTCCAGGGACGGAGCGCTTAAAGGCTTTTCAGAGGCCAAAATGGTTTTTACAGACATCACCTTTGGATTGAAAAACAGCAAAAGGATGATTGTGGAGCGTTTGCCGAATGGGACGCTGCAGGAAGCTGCCTACGAAACCCGCAAGCGTTTAAATCAAATTTATTTCCCGCTAAAGGGCCGATATGCCCGAATGCCCAAAATGTTCGAGCCGGCAAATTTGAAAAAGATCCTGGAAGCAAAGGAGTACGAGTTTGTTTTAGACAGAGCATGCGTTCAGTTTGAGCCGTACGAAAAACAGTACCACGATTTGACGGCCACTGTTTATCTGCATGTGACCGAGAACAAGGCGTTCGATTTGCTACGATCGACAAGACATTTTGGACCGATGAGCTTCTTCCTGGCATGGCACCGATTGGTCGATGATCTTTTGTTGGATATGATCAAACGTGACTTTTTAAGGAATGGAGTTGAACTGATCACGTTGTACGCTTCTCTGCACGATGGCGTTGAGATTCAAACCGAAAGCTTTGATAAGCTTAAGGAACATGTTCTCAGTACGGAACCACCCATGTTTGAGGCAGAGGATAAGAGCCTGGAAGAGATACAACAGGACGAAAAGTACCTCGCGGCGATAGAGCAGTTCGTTATCGAGCATTGTTCCAAGAAAATTCAGCTTAATTTGGCCATCGCGGCTTATCGAGAGATGGCTCAAGAACGGCAACAGCTGACAGAAGGTATTCGTAAAATGCACGGAAGAGGATAAATTAGCTCGTTTTTGAAATTTTAGAAAGTACACACAAACATTAAAATTATACAAATCAAGTTTACTTTATTAACGAAAGAAACTGAATTACATAACAATGCAACTTAACCCGGAGGCCATCCCAATTGTCGGCCGCCGATGACATGCAAATGTAAATGAAAAACCGTCTGGCAGCCATGTTCGCCGTTGTTTATTACGAGCCGAAATCCTTGCGGGGCCCGCTCTCTACCCAGCTGACCGGCCACCAGCATCAGATGCCCAAACAGTTCTCCATCGGCAGGCTGTCCATCCTCCAGTTTCGGGATGCACCGCTTTGGGATAACCAGAAAATGCACCGGACCCTGGGGAGACACATCGTTGAAGGCCAGACACTTTTCATCTTCGAAGATGATATCCGCCGGTATCTGGCGGCGGATGATTTTGTCGAATATCGTGTCGGCATTGGGAACCGGTGGCTTTGGATTACCGGTGGTTGCGAGCATCCGGAAGGGATGCGACAGTGGCCAGCCGAGTTTTTGTGGCGATATTAAACGCTGGATTAGCCCAGCAGGAACGATGAGACGATTCATTCGATTTGCCTGATGGAATCAAAAACTATATACTGCCGATTACTGTTTTTACGATTGCTGTTTCGGAAAAGTACGGTAATCGATGATTAAACCCAGATTAAATAACCTAGCAGTTATGATGTTTCTACCGATATATGTAATTGTGGTGTAAAATGTTATTGGCATTCGTTCGTATTATTTTTCCAGACCTTTTTTCAGGAGCAAGATATAAATTTATGAAGTATGACGAACTTATAGCTCTTAAATGTGCCTGATACATCTTTGACAAGACATTGCTGTAAATATGTAATCTGAGGCGTGACATTTTGGATGGATTCCATTCTCTAGACTTAGGTGTTTATATTTAGAGTAAGTGGCGTAGCCAGAAAATTAGTCAGAGGGAGTTTTCTGAACATTTTTTTCGAAAAAATTTTGCCCCTGGGAGGGTTTTATGTCCAAACTACGCCACTGTTTAGAGTAATTAACTTTTGGACAAACATATAGGACTACTCGAGCCACTTAGAATCTACTTGAAAACAAATGCAGATATTTTCCATATAGTTTCGGTTGTAAAAGTTAAATGATTCATTAGTGATGGCACTCATTATTCTTAATTCACTAGAAAATAAAATAAAATTTAAGTGAATTTTCGTTTGGCCATGTACTTAAATTTTAAGTGAAACTTCGATAATTTTTTTTTCTAGTTTCCCTGTAGATGGTATCCCGTCCACTAGAGGCGGACGAGGGCAAAAAAGGAGTAGAAAGTTAATTCACACCCAAACAGAATTATTTGCAAGTCGTTCTCATAATGCTTCTGCAAAATGTTTCATTAGCGATTGTTAATAAACATTTTTTGCAAATCGTTCTCATAATGCTTCTGCAAAATGTTTCATTAGCGATTGTTAATAAACATACTTTTCGCTCTGAGAACACAACTCTTATATTTTCCATACATTCATTTTGAGTAGAATTCACTAGAAGAGTATATAGATATTATTTTCTATGTTTTCTAATGAATTCCACTACATTTCTTATTAGGATGCACTTATGATTTGAGTAAGTTTTATTTGATACCAGCAAGGCCGATGAAAGTTTCGAATTTTAATGTCTACATGACTTTTTATAGTGGAATTAAAGTGACAATTATTTTGAGTGTGGAATTAAAGTGACAATTATTTTGAGTGATAATGTTATCTTATCTCG
This sequence comes from Armigeres subalbatus, assembly GCF_024139115.2. Taxonomy (NCBI): domain Eukaryota; kingdom Metazoa; phylum Arthropoda; class Insecta; order Diptera; family Culicidae; genus Armigeres; species Armigeres subalbatus. The sequence continues at coordinate 14,455,372 of NC_085140.1, forward strand.
TGTACACTGTTAGAACTACACGACGGCGACGAGGATGGGATTCCTTGTTGTACACTGCTCTCCTTCCTTACCTCTGTTACCCAGGGGCGGATTCAGGTTATACCGCAACCCAAGAAAACATAACACATTTCCCTTTCTGTAAGCTCGTTACTTCGTCATTTGGTTCAGATCGAGAACATAGTCATCAAACCGTAATGGCTTCCTGGCATTCCGTCGAGGCTTTCTGTTAACAGGATCAGTGATGTCCTTAAAATTGATAGCAGACCCGTAACACTGCTGATCTGATTCAGTTGCATCACGTTGTTGATTTGGAGGGGTTGATTGAGGAGTTGTCCATTCAATTTGCTCGTCATTTAGCTCCGCAGCCTGATCATCATTGTCGGACACATTACGATCTTCATCAAGCACCTTCTTAAGATGAGACGAGTTTCGCCGATATCTATCACCTGCTGGCGTTTCAATGAGCACGGAGTTTCCCTGCTTTTGCACAACTATAGCTGGTTCTGGATGGAAGTTTGCTGCTTATTTATTCGCTGGATTCAAATTCTTCATGAGGACTTTATTACCAACTTCGAGATTTGAATGCACAGTTCCTTTTTTTTTATCGTAGTATGTCTTGAAGTTAGTCTTGTAGGCCTTGTCGTTGTCTTTGACTTCTGCGTCCTTAACATGATCCATTTGAAATAGATGCGGAATCCAATCGCGGAACTTTCAGCCAAACAGTATTTCCGCCGGTGAGTATCCTGTTGCAGAATGAGGCGTCAGAGCATACACATAATTGTATTCTTCTAGGTCTCGCTTCCAGTTTGACTTATTCAGCTCGGCGATTCTCAGAATCTTCAAGATGCTTCTATTTTGGCGTTCAACCTCGCCATTCGCCTGCGGCCAATATGGCGTAGTATGACGAAGCTTTATATCAAACTCGCCGCAGAAGTCCGCCATCGCTTTACTCGAGAAATTTCTGGCATTATCCGTTATCAATACACATGGAATTCCCAACTTCATGAATAACGGACGCAATTTGTTAATAATGTCATTCGAAGTCGTTTGTTTCAATACTTCAATTGCCTTGTATCGACTGTATGGATCAATGATTACCAGCAATGACTCGCCGGTGGGCAAGGGACCTAGCATATCCATATGTAAAACCTCCCATGGATTTTTTGGCAATTGGCGCACTTCCATTGGCTCCGGTGGTGCCAGCTTTCCGACTATTTGGCAATCCAAGCAATTCTTAACTGCTTTCTCAACGTCCTTATCCATCGATGGCCACCACACTTTTGCCCTCAAACGCTGTTTCGATCGTTCAATCCCTGGATGACCAATATGTGCCAGGCGTAATACACGCTTTTGTAGAGTCAATGGTATTACCAAACGCTCACCTCGTAGCAACATACTGCCACAGCAATAAAGTTCTTCTTTAAACGGTACATATTTCTTAACTGCAGGGTTCCATTGGCCGGTACGAATGGCTTCCTTGACCTCCGACAGCGTTGAGTCATTTTCCGTGTGTTTCAGAACATCTTTGATGGTCATTGCAACAGGTTTCGCGTTCTCCAATATGGCAAGTATTGTTTCTTCCCCGACACGATCATATGTTGTGCAGTTCTTAAATTTCGGTAACCTTGATAGTGAATCTGCAATATTCACTTTCCCTGGAATGTGAATAATTTGAAAACGGAAAGACTGCAGCCTCATTGCCCACCTTTCAATCCTCGGACAAGAGACGTGACCTGGGCCGAATATCACTTTAAGTGGTTCATGATCCGTTAATAGCAAAAATTCCATTCCCCTTAGGTAGATTTGAAGTCGTTCAGTTGCCCACACTAACGCCAGAGCTTCTTTCTCGTTTTGGGCGTACGACTTCTCAGCATCGGAAAGACCTTTACTTATATAGCATATTACTCTTTTTACTCCATCCTTCTCCTGCAAAAGGACACCTCCAAGGCCTGTCGGACTGGCGTCTGCAATCAAAATTGTTTTGTCATGCGGAGAATAGTACCCTAGTGACTTCGGTTTCACTAGTACATCCTTAATTTTTTGAAATGCTTCTTGTTGTGGAAGGCTCCATACGAACTTTGAATCCCTACGCAATAACTGGCGAAGTGGAGTGGTCATTGTAGAAAGATTGGGTATGAATCTTCCTAGGTACGTGATGGTTCCTAAAAAGCTGCGTACTTCTTCAACAGTGTTAGGCTCTCGAAGACTGCGAATTGTATCCACCTTATCCAACGTTGGCTTGATACCTTCCGCCGAAAGCACGTGTCCCATGAAGGTTACCTCCGACTTACCAAACTCGCACTTTTTCGGATTAATGGTGATTCCGAACTCATCTAGGCGATCCATAACCTTACGTAGCGTGTCGTCATGTTGTTCTTTTGTTGGCGCGAATATCATTATGTCATCTATAAAGACCCGCACACCTTTGATTCCTTCAGAATACGCTCAATGATGCTTTGAAAGACCTCGGATGCGCAGTTCATTCCGAAGGTCAATCTTTTATATCGATAATACCCCTGATGCGTTGCGAAAGTGGTTATGAATCTGGAACCCTCTGCCAACAGTACTTGATGAAATGCTTTGACCAAATCGATTTTCGAAAACCACTTGCAGTCGTTTAAATGAGGCACGATGTCATCAAAAGTAGGTAGGGGATGGTGCTGCGGTACTATCGCTTTATTTGCCGCTCGCATATCCACACAAAGCCGAACGCTGGATGTATCACCTGCTTTGGGACTGACGACAAGACGAGATATCCACGGTGAATCTCTTGGGGCTGGCTCAATTATGTCTTGTTCCAATAGATGATCAATTTCTCGTTGCACTTTTTCCTGAAGCGGAATCGGAACATGGCATTTTGTGTGTTGAACCGGCTTCACAGTATCGTTGATTTGCAACGTCACTTCAAATCCTTTTATCCTGCCAATTCTGTTGGATTCGTCGTTTACTCTCCAGACATTTGTGTTGATATTCAGAATATTGAGCTGAGTTGCCGTTTCCCTACTCAGCAAACTTGCACCTTTGTCTTGCACAACGACGACCTCTCCCACCACACTGCGATTTTTCGTTGCGATTTCTGCAGTAAACTCTCCGATAACGCGCAGATGATTGTTACCGTATGCTTTTAGGGTTCTATTGGATCCTTTGCTCTGTGAAAGGATATCGATGTTCTGCTTCTTCAAATAGGACCATGTGTTGTTATCAATAACGTTGATTCCTGCTCCTGAGTCCACGATCCACTTAATCTTCACACCCCCAATACTGCAAACTACCTTCTCTGCCTGTGAGTTATCCGTATCTGCGGCAAAAACGTACTTCACTTCTGTTGCGTCACCCGTGCTTTCATCGTCAGAGTCATATGTACTTTCCTGTCCACCTGATGCTTCCTCTCCAACCTGCCGAATCCGCTTATTCCTTTGCTTGAAACGATTATTGTCGATATTCTGTTCCTTTGTTTTGCAGCATCGCTTGAAATGTCCCGAAAGACCGCACTTCTCGCATTTCTTATCCTTCGCCGGGCAGCAATCCTCGTTAGCATAATGCCCAACACGACCACATCGAAAACATTCGTTCTTGGAAGTTGAAAGTTTGTTTATATCTGCGGAACGCTTTAACTGCTGTCGTACTTTTTCGATAGTTTCGAGCGAACGGCCTTCATTTATAATTTCTGTCAAGGTCATTGATGGTTTCGTCAGTATTTTCGCTCGAAGCTCGTCGGATGATCCCTTTTCAAAGATCTGCTCTTTGATGTTTTCTTCCAGCCAATCTTGGTATTCGCATAGATTACCCTGCTCTCGCAAACGGAGAACAAACTTTGAAATCTTCTCATCAGGTTCTTGCTGCAAATTCCGGAAGATATGGCGCTCCTGTGGCAAGCACTTCATGGGCAAGAAATGACCGTCTAGCACTCCAACAGCTTCCTGGTAAGCATCCGATCCTACCGGCACTGGCTGATTTCCATCGCCCACTAGACTATCATATATATCCTGTACGCTTTCCCCCGCAAAGTGGAGTAGGTATGACTTCTTTCTGCTCGGAAGAGCCACATTATTGACGTCCAAAAAAATCTCGAAAGAACGTTTCCACTTCTTCCATCTCGAACTAACATTCGTCGTGTCATCTGGATCGAATGGTAACATTCCGCTCCCTGCTGCAGGATTCATCTTTGTTGTTGTTGTTTCCTCTTCCTCAAAACTCGCCCGCTGCTAAGTTTGACATAGAGAAATCACTTCGATTACGAATTCAATCACCGTTTCTCGATCACGAATCCAATTACTTAAAACTCGCACGCGCCCGCGAATTCTAATCCTCGTCGCCAATGTTAGAACTACACTTTAATTACCGAAATAAAATACGAATTTAATACGAAGTTACAAATCACGCTTTTTTTCTTTTTCTTTCCTTGTTGTACACTGCTCTCCTTCCTTACCTCTGTTACCCAGGGGCGGATTCAGGTTATACCGCAACCCAAGAAAACATAACATACACATACACACAAACATGTGAAAGGCTTTCTGTATAAATTTGTTGTACGAGAAAGGCAAAAAGAAGAATGATAAAAAATCCACAGCGAGATATGGAAAGCGATTTTAAAATTTCAAATAAATTATAATTCTGATTCTCTATGTTCTCTAGTCTCCATGCGTAAGATTGTCAATCCGGTGATGGCGAGTTTGATTCTCGGTCCGGACTAGGATGTTTTCGAGTGGGAAACATTCTCGATCTCGACTCCCTGGGCATAGTGTAGGTATCCATTGTACTTGCCACACAAGATTCTCATGCATTGGCGGGCATAGAAAAGCTTTCAATTATTAACTGTGGAATTGCTAATAAAACACTAAGTTGAAAACCAGGCCGAGTAGATTCTGGAGACATAGAAGAAGATGGTCTATCTAGAATTTACCTATTTGATTGTTTGTGTTCCAAAAGTGTTTTCTTAAACGATAAGGAAACGAAACAGTTGTGTGATATATAATTGCACATGTAACTAATTCCTTGCAATGCATTACTTTCATATATCTTTAGAGAAAAGATATTTTAGTTACTAGATAAAGATTGTCGCTTCGGTTCCCTTTGTTCTGCTGTCCGAAACATGTGTGGTACATACCTGTCAAATCGTATGGATTTTCCTTCTTTGACATTTAGCTCCCCTATCCTCGCCAGCAAAAGATGTTCCGGACAGCGACGACAGCGACAATCTTTATCTAGTAACTAAAATATCTTTTCTTTAGAGCTTGTAGAGATAATAACTTTATAAAACTAGATTTTTGCAATTCAAGACAAAATTTTCAAAACGACTTATCTGCTTTTGTAAACAAAGATTCAAACGACGATTTGACGAATCTGATAACTCTCCCACGCAAACCAACACCACCAATAGGTAGGTGAAGGATTCCGCTACCTGTTCATGGTGTTGGTTTGTGTGGGAGAGCTATCAGATTCGCCAAATCGTCGTTTGAATCTTTGTTTACAAAAGCAGATAAGTCGTTTTGAAAATTTTGTCTTGAATTACACATGTGAGGGATTGAGGATTTAGTTTGAAAAAGATCTTACAGGTTGTGCAATTGCACAAATCGAGTTTCAGACATAGGAGTATTAATTTCCACTCCGGGTGGCTTATGCAACGTACACACCAGTCAAGCAGTTTGACGAACATTGACTCCGCCCCGAAGAAAACGCTTCGGTTGCTGCTTTGTTTGAACGTGTGTGAAGTTGTTTGAACAACCATTTGACAGTTGGCGGCACGGTTGAAAAAAATTAAAACGGTTTGATTTTGGTTTGAGTTGTCGGGGGTGGAGTCAAGGTTCGCCGAACAAGTTTGAGCATGTGAAGTTGCACTAATGGCCCGTTTACATATTCGCTAGTTCTAGCGGACAATGCACTATCCGACAGTACTAGCGCGAAATTAGCATAATGTAAACGCTTATTAGCCAAGACAATTCCTGTTTACATTATGCTAATATCGCGCTAGTACTGTCGGATAGTGCATTGTCCGCTAGAACTAGCGAATATGTAAACGGGCCATAACCCCCATATATTTTTTGTTGGTTGGTGCTCAAGTTGGCGCTTCGGTCGTTCGTGTGTGATATTGTTGGTCGAATAAATTGATTGTTCGTGCAGCTGTTGGTAAAACTTGATGGATGTTTGAATAAACAAGAGGTGGAGTCAATGTTGGTCAAACTGCTTGACCGTGTGTACGTTCCATTATGGCCCGTTTACATATGAGCTCTAGCGGACAATGCACTATCCGGCGATACTAGCACGATATTAGCCCGATGTAAACACGAATTGTCCTCGCTAATAAGCGTTTACATTATGCTAATTTCGTGCTAGTATTGTCGGATAGTGGATTGTCCGCTAGAACTAGCTCATATGTAAACGGGCCATTATATTCGGAATATAGGCAGATAACTTTGATATTGTAATAGTATTTTTAAATTTTTTGTTAAACTCAGGGGAATGGGGGTTAAAAATGGCCGAAGTATTAAAGTAAAGCATGTATAAAATGCGCTAAGTATTTTTCTTCGATCTGATAAGTGAATAAGTCGAGGAGATGGATTCTCCAAAAAACGTAACGTTTGTAACGCAATCATCTTTTCCACTCTCCATCTCGTTCGTAAATAAACAGTTCGGGCTCGTTCACTTTCGGCTTTCCCCGAACAAACCGCGCGGTTCCACCACTCGATCGAAATCGAACAAAAGACTCCCTTGCTCCCTTCCATTGGTTTTGCGTCTCCTTATTCCAACATAAAAATCGCCCTCCGATGTCGACAGCAGCCAAGCGTCCCAAGATGGACAAAAAAGGAAAAACGGACAAGCGCAATTACTACGCCAAAGCGTTTTCCGGCGGCGATTCGAGAAGGAAGTACCTGGAACCGGGTCAGTGTGGTTTCATGGTGACGTGCAACTTCCGGGAAAAGGATTGCATCCAGGAGAGCTACCGGCTACTGAACGAATGTGCTGACGAGCTGTACGGCAAAGCGGAAGAAGACTCACAAAAGAAGAAGCCAGCCGCGGATCAGGACGACGCAGAAGAAGAGGACATTTCCGTGTTGGTGCAAAATCAAGCAGAAGCCGTCAAGAAAGAACGACCGCAGTTCCGGTTCCAATCGGTCGAAACCGGAGCGAAGAATTGCTGTTTCATTACGACGACTCTGAAGGAACCCAAAGAGCTAGCGCTGAAGATTCTTCGCGACTTACACGAAACCAAGAAACGCAAAAGCCGCAACATCCTGCGTCTAATGCCTATTGAGGTGGTCACGAGGGCCAATCTGAAGGACATCATCGATGCTTCGGGATCTCTGTTCGACAAATACTTCCTGAAAGAGCCAAAAACGTTCGCCATCATGTTTAACAAGCGTTTCAACAACAGCATCGAAAGGACTGAAGTAATCGAAGAACTGGCTGGTCTGGTTGCTTCGAAGAATATCCACAACAAGGCCAACTTGAAGAACCCGGATCTGGCCATTATCGTGGAAGTCGTTAAAGGATTATGCCTGATCAGCGTAGTACCCGACTACTTCCTGCTGCGGAAGTACAACTTGGTGGAGATTTGTGCTGGAAGAGAAGAAGCCAGCAAAGAAAAAGTCTCAGAAGATAAGAAGGGTGACGATCAGGAAACGAATTCCTCGAAAGCTGAGGAAGAACCAGAGACATCAGAAAAAGAAACAGATGGGACACAAGAAGGGGAGAAAGAATTATCAGAAGCAGGACAGGAATCAGACGAAAAACCGGAGAAAATGAAACCGGACAAAATTCCTGATATCGTAGCAGAGTCAGCGGTTTAATAACTCATTTTTACTTTGAATTGATTTTATATTGAAGATTAATAAAATAAATCAAAACTCCATTAATGTTTTTTTTACAATGAACATCCAACTTAATACATAAAACAAATTCAATGCTTCGATTTTTTGCCACCACTTCCAGTATGTCCTTCGATACCGGTGCTACATTTCGAGCTCGTGGCCTGAATTTCTGCCAAGGTTGGTGCACTGGCGACTGGCGCAACGACAGCCGGTTGATTGCTGCTGGGTCGCTTTCGGCTGTTCGGCGACTTCGATGGCGAATACTGCCTCAGACATTCCACGTCGTTAAAAATAACTTGCGCGCCTCCCCCCACGGTTGGAACCACGTCTCCTTTGAAGATTTTCGTTTCGACCTCACCCTCTGTGTCGGCCTCCTGCGATATGAGACAATACTTGGATGCCTTGGCTTCGGTCACATCCCGGGCATCCTGAAGCTTGGTAACCGATTTTCGATCAGTATAATAAGGCTGGAAAATAGTTCCCAGTGGAACTGGATTCGCTGCCCTGTGTTCCAGCCAACGCTCCCCGGTGGAACGAGATCGGCGATGACGAGGATTGGCAACTGCAACTCCCTGTAGAATTATATTTTGATTTAGTCAAAGTTAGTAGTCAGATTAGTCAGAAATAAAAATAGATAAATACTCACTCTTCTAGACCTTGGTGTCTGCAGTGCCCCATTTGGAGTTGCACTCACATGACTGGTAAGAGGCGTTGCCAACTCATCTACGCTGTTCGATCGCGTAACCTTGATTGGCGTTTCACCTTTGATAATTTCCGAAACCAGTCGCAATCGCTCGTCTTTGTCGCGCATCTCTTCTCGGAGTTTATTTTTCTGTTCCTGTAATTTTACCTCCAGCTCACGACTCATCTTTTCCGACTCGACGGCAATTTTCGAAGTGAACTTTTTCCGTTGACGTTTTTTCGCATTTTCTTGGTGTACTAGAAAGATTTTTTTTAATTTTAAAGAAAAGAGGAATTATTTCATTACAGCAATGCTACACTTTAATGGCGTCTTAAAGAAATGTCAGCTCTGCTCCCAATTAAGCCTCAACATGTGAAGAATCTTCTGTATTCATAATTAATTGATCACATTCAGTCGCCAGCATCGTTTCAATTAGTTTAAACATCGTAATAAAACTCAATGAAATTCAATCATCTCTATTAATAACCTAAAACGATCCGTCATATTCCTCACCCGCCACTCCTCATTACGTTTTCCAGCGCGGCTGTTGGTCGATGATCTCCCTTCCGCCGACCTCATCAAAGTGCAGCACGTTTAATTATAATAATGGTGTTCGTTACTCTGCCATTGTGTCACGGCGGTTCTTATGACGCAGCCTACTTTTGTTCATTTTGAAAATGTCCTTCTATACGATCCTACTGCGCTGAAGACTCGCCTTGAATGGGAAACAGTTCATTAGTTTGGTTGTTTCCGACTGACATAACCTCGGTTTAGACCGAAGATCGCCGCGTGCCGCAGCACGTAGCAAATATGTTCATTATTCAAACTAATTCGAATAATTGTACGACGTGTTTTCCTAAAGGGAAAGATCAACCGATTAGAACTCTTGTCTACGAACTAACGGGTAAAATGATTGTCAGCATCAAAATAATATTTTCTTGAATGTTCAATTAAAAGTTACAATATTGCTCCCGAACGCTGCCACAGTAAACATTTCCCGAATAGATAGAAAACCACTTGTGATGCCGATGGTAGGCACACTCTTTTCATGTGTTTGCTCACTGCAGCCACAATACAATAATAATGGTTTGAATCACCGGAGAGATTAATGAAAATCGTTGGGGTCAGTGTAAACAAACATGCATTACATTGAGGTTTGCTGCACCGGCCTGTGGATGCATTTCACTGTGATGACAGAATATTTCATCGGCGCCCAAATGGATCGTATACTTCAACGACGACGGTTTCAACTTCACGCGTAATTTGTGGATCCATTGGGTGCTGTGATTGAAATGTACTCGATTTTTTTTCAAATGCATGAGTAGTTTTCTATGAAATACCCAATCCGGTGCCATATGCCGTCCCTATAAGCTTTGGATTTATTTATTTAGTTTTAGCATACTTCTATATTTTAATATTTAGTTTTAGCAAATCAGTGTCTTCAAGTGGATTTGTCAAAACTGTATTTCTGAACTTAATCGAGCGTTAGCGAAAAATTTTTTCGAAAGGATTACAAAGTGTTTCGGTATGCAAAAGTACCTTAATTCTAATGCGATGTCATCCACCTGCCACCATTGACATTCGTCCTTGTCGACAACAATGTAATTAAAACTAAAATACCAACACTAGTTTTGAATGGTCGCGATTTGCAGCATATAATTGAACACAATAATTAATCATCTCTAGATTTGACGTAGGTAAAATAACAAACACGCAAAAAATCCGTTCTTATTACGGCTTCGAGAGCAATCACAGCTATGCTAAGCAACTATAGGTAAGTCAACAGTATGGGCCACACTTCGACTTTATAATAACACTTTGCATTAAACAACAATCATTTCGAACAGTCGTGCTTTCTGGGCGCGGCGCTGCCCGATCTATACATTTATGGAGAATGATTCTACGCCCTATTTAGAACAATTTAATTCTGAACGCAAGGGACTGAATTATTTTCCTTCAGTGCAACTTGATTGCGATCAAATCAATATGTCAAAAATGTAATTGGAACAATCCAACATGTTACACCACTTTCCCCAAATGTGAAGCCGTTTTCGTCATCGCTTGAATTACGACCAACTAATCTCGCTGACAGAGAACCCGACAGTCCCAATTGTTAAGCAATAAATCAAAATGATTTCACTCGAAGCCGCGAAGCTCTTTCAGATCGACAGGCGGGGGCCACGATCGCTCCCCGATTGCTCTTAGGTGCTTTCTGTCAGACCGCGAAAACAGACACTTGACAGCTGTTGGCCACTGGCCCGAAAACGGATGATGTTTTCGTCCCCATGCGACTGAATGTCGGACGAATGTTTTAACCGAAATTCTCTGCCAAAGAGACGTCCAGGTGTGCGCGAATGTGACGCTCAAAACAATTTGGCAGGTCACATGACTTTAACACGACTTTTGCCAAGTCAATCAATTTATGTTCTTAACATAATCATTTAAACTAAATACAGTTTAAATATAGCTAAATACTGTTTAAATGAAGCAGACCAACCCAGGGTGGTGGATTACAACATACTAGTGCATATACCATCAATTTAAAAATAGTAATTGTTTGTACTGGGAAGCAAATTTTATGCATCAGCTACCTTTATTCAAGGAAGGAATGTTCTGCTTTAATATTGAATCTCTCGATCCCCTTCAAGCTCGTCTCTACCCAAGTTATAACACCCCACAGCTGGTGCCCCATAGTTACCAGGACAACCGACGAATTTCTATGTCTGCGCTCTTACTTGAACAGTTTTATCTTTGTGTTCATCGTAGTATGCTTTTCAACTGCAAGCAAGGACATCAACCAATACCGTGTATTCATATATACCAATAAAGGTGTGTAAAATGGCGCTCTTATTTCGCAACCTTTCGATATCGATTAGACCTGCGCAGATGCTCCAACCGTAGATGGAGATTTGCGAGCCGATCCACCATAAAATCGATTTTCTTGCGATGCCAATTACCCACCTTCGCCTAGGACAACGGACCAAAGACCGCACGTGCGAGGGTAGCTCCGATAACGGAGATTATTGGCAAACAAATGTTCATCCGTGTCCCTCGCCACGCTGCATGGAGGAATGAATGAATACAATTTCGAGATATTGTTCGACAATTTTGGGATCCCTGTGGCTCGAGCCAACACTGATGCAGTGTATGTCAGTCCGATGCAAAAGTTGTGTCTAATGAGATTTTAAAATGGAAATTCAGTGATCTTTGCCAGCAGATGACAATCAACATTCGTAGGCACGTGCTCAAGGATTTTATTGCTGTCGTTTGAAACCGAGGGGGGTTGTTAGAGTTATCATTCGCCTTGGAACAGTTGTGAGCTTATATCCTTGCTTCAAAGTGTTGTAAATTCATGCTTCTGATTATGTTCGATAATAAAACAACTGAAATAATAGTTTGATAAAATGCTACAAATGTAGTAAACATCTTTCTTCTATGTCGCCTACTTAAGCTACTTTAGCTGAAACAATAGAATTTACCTTACAATCGGCCGGCATAAATACATCGCCGTGTAAAATTACTATTCTTCTACATTACTATTGCAATGAACGAGGTAATTATGATTCTATTGGCCCATTGGATGAAGTGTTGCAAGCAATGGCAAGTTATAGCTGACCGGGTGATCGTTGGAGAGATGGGACTTGCAACCGTGATGGAACCAGGGAAGACCTTGGGAAAGACCGTACGACTTAAACTCGGCTTTGGTGCTCCTGATATCCATAACTACCCTGGTCAGAGATTGAATCCATAGTGAATGAAAAAGTTTCTCACTTATCAGCTCTGTATACATATTATACCTACGATATGCAGTATATCTCGAGAGACTTTTTTCGCAAACTGTCATGATAAAAAGCTGATGATAAATGAACTCATGACAAATTTCTTTGAAAAGCTCCAAAAGGGGGGGGAGCACTGGTTCTGATGGTGCATTTCAACTTGTTCTACAAAACTGTGCGGCCCCTAACACAAAATAAACGTGAACAAAGCGAGAATCATCACTTCTCTGGGGGGCTGCCTATCCGATTCTGTTTTTATCGCACTTGTACACAAGTTTGATAGATTTGTTATCATGGCTTGTTGTGATTCGGAACAGTTTTGGCTTTTCTATCGTTTTTCGTTATCTATTGAGAGCGATTTCTGCAAACCCTGTCCCCGGTCGATTGACACCCAGAACTTTAATAATCTTTCAGCTGAGATTGGGTTGTTCTACTAGCTTAATGCTGGGCTAGCCTTGCAGACATTCCCTAAACACTTTTGCTGACAGATATATCAAATAATTATGTTACCACAGTTCCTACTATTTGCTTATTTGAGACGCCATTCTGTTTTTCAAAAGTCCTTCTATAGTGACGTGCAGTCAAATATGTGAAGAAGTGACTAGGAAAATATTCGTGATTTTTTGTTGCGCAACTATCTCGGCATCGAAGAACCCGAATAGGTGTTGCGTTGTTGAATGTTATAACGAAGACATTATTTCATCATACGACGAAAATGACTAGTGCAAGCTCTGCTCCTGATTCCGCACTGAATGGTCCGAAAGGATAGCTCCCGATAAGGAAGATCCATTAATTACGTAACGCAAAAATTGCCATTTCGACCCATCCCCATGCCACACTTTGTTATGAATCATTAAAGTTTTGTATGGATTGTCACACTTGGTTAAACAACCCCACCCTCCCCTGGTCAGATCAACATTTTGTCGAAAGGATCTGGTTTCGATACTGGGTCGGATACTATATCCAATGGTACGCGCTTTGCAGAATCATGTAGTTTTGGAGATGTTTTGGAGATTCTGATGCCGAAACTAGGGAAAAAGATATAGAATCTATATACTTAAAAATGAAATTCTGTCTGTCTGACTCTTATAGACTCGGAAACTACTGGACCAATCGGCGTGAAAATTTGTATGCAGAAGTTTTGGAGCCGGAAAGGTTCTTAATGGTTTGGGACCCTCCCTCTTTGGAATGGTGGGTCCCATACAAATGAAACAGAAATGTCTGCATAACTCGAGAGCTAATCAGAGAATAGATCAATTTTAAGCGAAACGAAGTTCGCAGTGTCTGCTAGTCATGAATAAAAATGTAGGCTTCCATTAAATCGTGTTGGTAAGTTCTCAATCATCGCAAGTCACAGAATAGGTAGGAAGATGATACCAGCATGATTTAAAGAGTCCACACATGTCTAAATTCTATATTAGAATGAGAGTTCAGAGAGATGCAATGCATAATATTATAGTAACATAACACCGTTGGACCTATCCACTTGAGAAGCGTCGCCGTCCTTAACGATAGCGGCATTCAAGATGATACAGTCGGCGGGATTCATAGGTTCAGTAACAATCAATCTTTCAGCTTTGTCTTTGATAAATTTCCAGAAATTAAATAGCGCGCGTTCTTCAAGCGTCCGTACCATAAATCTTCAACTCAGTTGTTTGAAATCTAGAGAGTTGTTCACCTGGTAATTCATTTCGATACATCGTAGTTGCAACTCTTAGTCATTTTCCAAAGTTTGAACATGACGCAACAGCAGTGGATCCACATTCGGTAGACTCCGCCGCGCGTTTCTCTATTAACTTGTAGGCGTTCGTAGGCAAAAAACTAAAGTCCACTGCATTCACATCTCACGGACAGATCCCGCAAATGTTGAAATCTTTTTTAGACAACTTTTCGAGCTTATGATGTCCAACTGTTTTCAAGAGACCAGGAAATTGATCTTTGTGAGTCTTGCACTACTGTCTCTAATAAAACTGTCCTCTAATAAAAACTGACCAAAAACAATCTATCAAGAGGCTGGAGTATTATCGTGGAATTCGAGTAATTGGAAATCAGAAATATCTCCTGCTTATTCTGCGTCTCGAATGACTCGAAAATTGTCGATTTCTACACGTCCCACGTGAGACGACCGTGTAATTCAAATGGGAGGTATCGACAATTGTCACTTCTCAGAAACAAGACGCAGAATAAGCATATTATCCTCATGCAAAAACACGTAAAGTAATATCAATAATGAGCATTTGAGACCGCATCGTGCTGTGCTTTGCGGTTCTTTCTCTTTGCGGAAGGAAGTTTTTAATACTACCAGCTATTTTAATTTCAACGGTGCTTCTTAGCGCTATTTGTACCCACTATCCGTTACGATCTTTGCAGGACCCGTGCTTACGTTTGTGGACCCGTTTGCGGAAGTAAAATTCCGACAAGCGTGTGAGTCTCTGGGGACCCGTTCTGGGAAAAACCTCTTAGGGGTCACGTCTCCACGCTCAGCAATGAGTATTAACAAAAAACAGAGGAAGAGGTCTCTGAATTCTCACTTCCTTCAAAGAAACAAGGTTTCAAGACCGTCCTGCCCAAGCGCGGAAAAAATAGAAAGGCTGGAATTCAGATATTCCTTCTAACTCTTTCGGAAATAATTCTTCTCAATCGAACTGAGCAATCAGTTCGATTTGATTAATGATGATATTGAGCAAATCGAATCTACCTCTAGCCCAAGTGATTCAGTTCATGCGAAAAACAAAGTTCCGCCAATTGTGGTATCTGTTGCCGAGTTTTCTGGCTTCCGGAATGAGATTTTGAGTAACCTTCAGGGATCAAGGTTTCATTTCAGATTGCTAGGAAGGGTGACTGCCGCGTTTTGCGGATCCTTTGACGATCACAAACGTCTTCTTCACTATTTAACTGAGAAGCGCCATAAATTCTTCCATACGACGACAAACTGAGCGATTTTTCAAAGTCGTCTTGAAGGTCTCCCCAGTGATGACAAATCACTGGATGAGATTAAATGAAATTTCTCAATTACTTGGATTTTCACCAGTCCAAGTAATTAAGATAAAAAAGAAATCTCACTCTGGTACTTCCCAGAGGGCATTTCTCAAAATTTTATTTAGTTCATTTTAACAAAGTGAACTAAATAATATGAAAGTTTGGAAAAGGCCTGTATTATGTCCCATGTCCGTGTTACATGGGAACATTTCCCAGGCCTGGGGACCAAAACCTACCCAGTGCCGTAATTGCCAAAAGTGGAGGGGAACCAAACATTGTCACATGGATGCTAAATGCATGATTTGTGGTGGAACCTCTCACGCCAAGGACGCATGTCCTGTGAGAAGACTCAATAAATTTAAGTGCAAACTGTGGGGCAATCACAAATCAATTTCTGGGAATGCCCTTCACCAAAAAGTTTTGAATTCCCGTGCAAAATTGATGACGGAAATTCCAATCGGATCCCAGATTCGACGGGTAGAAATTTTTCAAACGCTCAAATTTCGAAACCGTTTACCGGTCGACAATTCATACCCACAATTCACAAACAAATTTTGCCGCTCGTCAACGGGTATAAGCACTTCAGTAAATTCAAGTTTTCCAATGTACCTACGTATGCAAACATCGCTGCTGGTAGACCAAATTTCTCTTCTCAAAATGAGGTTTATACCCATGTCCCAACGGAAAATAACGGTCATGTTGCGATTCAGGTAGCATGACTGCTTCGATGATTTTTAACTGAACAATTGCATCACATGATTGATGCAATGTTCAACAAATACCATTCCTGAAGCTATTCAGGTTGGTATAAAGTACACACAATGTTATCGGACTCCGTTTCAATGGATCCAAATAATTGTGTGAAAGTTCTAAATTAGATACCCGCTCTCAAAGGGTAGGAAGATGAATTATTCAACTTCCTTTCAGTTCATAATGTGCATATTGCCATTATAACTGAAACGTTTAAAACAGGACTCTCATTAAAAGAGATCCAAACTATTTTATCTACAGAAATGATCTCCTGACAGCGCCTGTGGTGGTCGCCTTTGTCATTAATAGACGTATCAAACATAAATTATTTTCTTCGTTTGAAACCAAAGTTTTTGAAACCTTGGAGTTTCTGTTGAAACATTTTGGACAATTTTCCTTCATTGCAGCCTACTTGCCTTTTCAATGCAATGGGCAGCAAAGAATTTGTTGAAAGTATCTTCAAATTCTGACTCGCAACAAATCAAATTCTTCGTAATTGGTGACTTCAATGCCAAACACCGTTCATGGAATAATCTCAAGCAATTCCAATGGTAAAATTTTATTTGAAGATTTTCGGGGTATATATTCAATATCCCAATGGACCAACTTGTTTTTCTTCCAGTCGAAATCCTTCTATTGATTTGGTTTTAATGGATTCAAGTCAGCTGTGTGCAATTGGTAACTCATGCTGACTTTGACTCTATCACCTTCCTGTGACGTTTGAAATCTCACAAAGCCATTTAAATCCAATCAGCTCTACTTTTAATTATCATAGAGCTGATTGGGATTCTATATATATCGATAGGAATTTTGATGTTGATATTCCTCTCGAACAAAAGTGATATTGACAATGCGCTCGTATCTTTGACAAATTTAATTGTCGAAGAAGAGCATTCAATTCAATGTGAAGTTAAATTCAACTCCTATTATTGACGACGATCTTCAGCTACTGATCCGTCTTAAAATGTGAGAAGAAGGCAATCTAAAGAACTTCGATTCCGGTTGAAAGTTATTTGGCGAGATTTCAAATGAAATTAAAAACGTTTCTATTCTGAGAAATACCAACTTTGAGAATAATGTCTCGAAGTTGATCCCATTCAAACCCTTTTGAAATTAACAAATTTTAAAAACCTCAAAAGCCAATTCCAGCGCTTAAAGAGGAAATAAAATTTTATTAACAAATGAAAAGGCTCAAAACTTGCTCAGCAGTTCGAAGTGCTCCATAATTTAGTCTAGGTCTCACTAGTCCAATTGAGGATCAGGTTACGGAGCTTGAAGACATTCTCAATCAAGATAATGTTTTGATCCTTCGTTGGAGACTAATTTGGATGAAGTGAGATCTATTACTAGAAATTTAAAAATATGAAAGCCCCGGGTGATGATGGTATTTTCTACATAAGGTACACTGGGAAGTGGAAAAGGAAAAATCGATAGTGCATGTTTGAATTAGTGTGAAACCAGTTTAAATGATTTAAATGCGTTCAATCAAAATGGGCTATCAAAAACGTCAATTTTACAACTATGCGGTAATTCATACTTTTGGTCGCTTGAAATTTATGGAAATAGATTTCGAAATTAGGAGTTTTTTTCCACTTATCCTAGTGGGATGGTAAGTGGAAACCCATGTTACCTTGACCTTCAATAGTTATGAGTATTCTATATAATCAATACGATAATTGCTCTGAGTATCTTTTGTGGAATAATTTCATTACATTAACGGAATAAATCCTCAAGAATTCTCGTAATAGCTAGGGACGGCTGGTTTTTTCTCGAACACTAAGTGTACGTAAAGTCTACATGTTTGCCCCAGATGAGCTTTTTAAAGTAAAAATGGGACTTACAGAGTTTTAAACTAATCAACTTAGTATAACGAATTGAGATGATGTCTGTAGTGCGTATTCGCATGTATGTGTGTGCGCAAAGCATGCACAAAATTATCAGCTATTCTTAAGCACTTGTCCTTAACCAATATGTTCGCAAAAAAATTGCAATCAACTGCGAAACTTGTTATAAATATAAATTAATGAATTATACAATATATTTACCTATCAGTACTATTTTAACAAAAACATGTGAAAGGCATCAATACCGATAGGTGGATTAATCAGGCATTTTCTCATTTATATGTCCAATCACACTGGAATCACAATGATAACAAGAAGGAACATATTAGATTCAAGCTATCGAAATAAACCTTGGAGGAAGAAAAACTTGCTAATTAGAAATTATCCACTTCCCCACAGTGTTTGATACCTGGGGTAAGTGTAAAATCTTGAATTATTTGCTTTCTTGGTACAAACCACTACCAATTGAATGGGATTAGTTTAATTGTGTAAATGGTCACCTGTGATATAAATTTACTTGAAAAAGAACAATTGGTAAATAAGAATTAATTTTATGAATGCAAATATCAATTTTTCGCGAAACCTAAAATTACAGTTCAAGCGATAACGTGTTAGTGTATGTGTTATACAATTTTCAACATGGTATTAGTGTGAGCATCAAAGTATAACATTGCATGATGCTAGATGATGGTAAAAACTGTAAAATATGTACAATTCCAATTTTTGAGTCAATTTTACACTTACCCCTTTTCCACTTAGTGTACCTTCTTATCAAAAACTCTGAGAGCTCTTTATCCTTTTTGGTTAATTTTTTAACAAATGTTTCAATTGGCATACTTTCAGATAAATGGAAAAACAAGATTGTTCAATTTTGAAGCCGGACAAAATCCAGCTGGGGCTAGTTGTCATAATCAGTTTGCTTTCTTCAATAAGCAAACTGTTTGGATTATATTAAATAGAATGATGGTTCATATTAATGACAATTCTATTTTTGCTGATGCGCAATTTGGTTTCATGAGCACTTCAACCACTCATCAATTATTAAGAGTTACAACTTAATTCGGCTCAACAAATCTGAAGGATATTCGACTGAGTTGCTCTTCTTGATATAGAGAAAGCATTTGACAGTGTTTGGCATGAAGGTTTGATTGTAAAATTGATGAATTTTAATTTTTCCTCTATACATCATTAAACTGATCCAAATTATTTATCAGATCGCTGTTGCAGGTAAACTATCAGAATACTAAATCTGATAGATTACCTGTAAGGGTGCGTTCCCCAAGGCAGCATACGCCCATATTGTATAACATTTTTACTTCTGACTTACCTGATTTACCACCAGTGTCAAAATCTTTGTTTCAGATGACACGGGCCTCTCAGCAAAGGGCGAAGCCTTCGTGTCATTTGTAGTAGATTAAAGTTTGGATATTTTCTCCACTTACTTGCAAAAATGGAAAATTTCCCGAATGCTTCCAAAACTCAGCTTATAATTTTCCACATAACCGAGAGCTTCTTATTTGAAACCTTCTAGCAGACTATTGTCACTATGAATGGGGTTCCATTACATGGTCTAGCGAAGCTAAATATTTAGGACTTCTGACTGATCAAAATTAACTTTTAAAAATCACATTGAAGGCCTTCAAGCCTTAACAATATATTATGCCTATATCCACTTATAAACAGAAAATCAAAACTTTGTCTAAGAACAAACTTTGATTTACAAACAAATTTTAGACCTGCCATGTTGTATGCTGTGAATATGGCTAGTTGCTAATACCAGAAAGAAGGCACTCAGGATTCAAAATAAATTTGAAAATGATTCTGAATTGCCTCCGTGGATAAATACCAATGAACTTCATAGAATTTCTAATATTGAGACATTAACAAATGTCCAACAAAATAATTTCAATTTTAGAAAAATCGTTGCAATCTTCTATTGCACGATTAACTCCTTACCCTTAGTATAAAATAGGTTAAGATTAGTTTAAGTTAAAACATTGTAATTCCTACATGGTTCAATTCAACCAGAGGAAAATTCTAACTGCCAGAGGCAATTGAAATGTATTAATAATAACTAAAAAATAACTTAACAAATAAGGATGATGATGTTAGAAAACACGGAACACCTAGTCTAAAGATGAATACATGTATTAGATAATTAGCAAATAAAATTAGTTAAAAAAAAAAAAAAAAAATAATGAGCATTTTGTTTTCTTTTATAACTTTGCTAACAAAATCAGATTGTTCGCAACAACAACTGGCTTTCAGCTTAAGTATTCTATGAGTCGTACTTGATTATATTCAAATATTTTATGGTCATCTCACGAAACGATCTTTACAAATGGTGATTTCGCAATTACATATCATCTTCAAATTAACGTGTACATTTAAATTACATCCAAATAGCTAAAATTGGGAGGCTATTAAAATAGCAAAACAATCGTTTAAACACAGTGGAGCGAAAAACTCAAAATTTGAATCACTCTATTGCCCATGCTTCAAAACGTTTTTCTTAGTTTGCTTGCAAGATCGGTGACGGTCCAGCATTGGTATTTGTTCGGGGAGCCTTGAGATGACGTTGCAGGGTGGATGAAGGAAAATGGAAACGTTTCGCCATTTAACGGATTTTCCGATTTTTCGAACTTTAGCTTCAACCTTAGCTAAAGCATCATTGCTGTACTGCCGTCGCTTTTGATTGTTTACTCTGTGGGATATTTGCAGTGCTAATTAACATGTACAGTTTTTTGCATCATATGTTCAGAAAATACTTCAAAGGGAGTTTTCTCATAACTGTGGTAAACCGCCTGCTTATAGCCACAAAATTGAAAATGGCAGCCCAAAAATTGTCCATTAAAACAGATGAAATTATCCTTAAATTGAAAAATGCTCCTTAAAAAAAACTGATCATTTTTCCTAAATTATTGAACAAATTACCTTGAAATATATAAAATGCTCTAAACATTTGAAAAGTGTACCAAAACGAAAAAAATGTACCGTAAACAATGAAAATGCTCCTTAGAAAATTTTGTAGGCACATGATTTCGACAATATCGAGTTCCGAGTTATAAGAGATAGTTGTCGCTGTCGTCTGTCGGAACATCTTTTGCTGGCGAGGATAGGAGCTAAATGTCAAAGAAGGAAAATACATATTTGACAGTATGGTACCCACACGTTTTCGGACAGCAGAACAAAGGGAACCGAAGCAATTTTATCTAGTAACTAAAATATCTTTTATGGTTATGGAAATTGATGAATAAACCTATTAGCATTATATGCAATGCGATTTTAATGAAATTCGTATCGTGCCTAAACGATGTGCAGTGTATGGGACGTCTGTTGGTCTATGAGCAGTCTGGTGCACAATTTCTTCAACAATGCTTTGAATTGCTTGATAGGCTAAGATTACATTTGCATAAGTTTATGGAGCATTTCATTTTTTTACGAAGCACTGTTTTAGTTTAAGGACATTTTATTGGTTTAAGGAGTTATTTCTTCTTTTGGAGCATTTTCCTTAGTTTTCGGAGCATTTTTCTGTTGAATAGGGTTACCAAGCAAAACAATCAGCTTCATACTCAGGGCTATACAATGGTGCATAAGATTCTACTTTATGGCAGCCAATTTCAAGGTACTTTTTCAACTATTCAGAATAATTCTTATATCAATATACTGCGCAATTATCATTAGTTAAATAGCAAATCTTTGTTTTCTTTGTTTTTCTTTTGCTTCTAGGAGCATTTTCAATTGTTTACGGTACATTTTTTTCGTTTCTACGGTACACTTTTCAAATGTTTACGGAGCATTTTATATATTCCAAGGTAATTTGTTCAATAATTTGAGGAAAATGATAAGATTTTTGAGCATTTTCAATGTTTAATGATAACTGATTGTTTCATGATGCATTTACCATTTTCCCAATTGAAAATATTCAATAAATACTCGCAAAAATAGAGTGAAACTCAAATAAACAGTAAAGAACGTACCATGATGATGACGTCCGTGCCATTTTTACGATTAGATATGAAATACTTGATCGTTGGAAGCACTCCTTACGCTCCTGCCGAAAAACGATACTATTTTGACAGCTGAAAAACAAAAATTTAACATTAAACTTTAACACGGACAGACAGACATTTGTTCAGCTCGACGATTGGTACAGGGGTTAGACAAAAGGTTGAGATAGGCAACATTTTGTCGAGTTCAAAACAGACATAACTTTGCATAGAAAATCCGATTTTGATGAAATTGGGACTATCGGACGCGGAACTCTTCTAGTATATTATCTCCATGCAAACCTGAAATAGGTCCTGACCACCGGAGATGTTCCGGGTTTTCCGAGGTAAGTTAAAAATGCATTTTTTCTTCTGCTTGCCATTTTTGACTGTGTTGAGCATCTGTTTTGCTTCCCAGAAACTAGAACTATATGCTGACCAATGCTGCTGATATCCAAAACCTCTAGGAGTATTACGAGATAGGCCATTTTCGTAAAAACGGTACGACTGGTCATAAATATCAATTTCCAGAACATTCGAAACTTTTGCAAATTAAGAGAGTCTACAGTCCTCAAAATATATCTTTAATAAGATCCTAAATTCATCACCTTGTATAAAACATGAATTTTGACACCATATATGAATGGTTCCAGATGGCGCCAAAACCGGCTCTTCCGGGAAGGCCTTGAAACCTGCTATAAGGGTGGCCGTGGACACTATCGGTTTGGAAATGTTTCTGTAATCATCGTCTCCATAGAAATTAGATACTCATATTTGCATTATTCCGATCTTATCATTTCATCATGTTCCGGACCGTTTTTACGGAAATGGCCATATCTCTGCGTAGTTTTGATGGATTCTCGATCTGCATGCCACCATTGGTCGGCATATTAGTTCTAGTTTTTGGACAAAGCATAAAATATGATGAAAGTAAACGTCTTATAAATGAAACGAAGCGGAAGAAAAATGCATCATAACGTACCTCGAAACGCGAACATCTCGGTGGCTGGAACCAATCTTAAGTTTTGATAGGGATAGTTTATAGAGTTTCCGCCGATGATCCCAATTTTATCAAATCGGATCATTTACGCAAAGTTATGCTGACTTGAACTTCTGCAAAAATTTTTCCTTTCTCAACCTTTTTGCCTAACCCCTGTATATAACATCATGGGTCTCCGGACTTCTAGAAAAAGCTTAATTTTGGAGTGAAATGATATGTTCGGTGCAACTTTGTTGTACGAAAAAGGCAAAAACTAGCGTATCATGATTATGAACCATTTCCAGAAATGGTTTTGAAGAGTGACACTGGTCCTACACAGATAAAAATATGTTGTGATTTTAAATGTATTTTCATGCACATACATATTTGGGGATGCAAATAAACGTAACATTCAATTGATCTCACTATTCTTTAAATCGAAAAATTTAAACGGTGCTTGCTTGTAAAAATTCAATCAAATTTAATTAATATCGAATGTTAATTCGTTTGATGGGGTAACCTGCAGTTTTACACGTCGTTGAATTTTCAAAATTATTTGCTTGTAATTCCAATGTCTGAACTGAAGCTTATTCTTATTTCTTTGGTAGCTTTTAAAAATAATGAAATTTCTAACGCATTATTGTAATACACGTCTTTATCCTTCTTTCAAACGACAATATGAAACTACCGTTACGGGTTTGACTTTTATTAGCCCATTATTGCAGCCTCTAATCGTTTCAGGCTCGTAACATGTCTGCAGTTTACTACATTTTCCACAATAATTGAGATATTTCTCACGAAGTGCGTTGATTTATTGCTGACCTGTTGCGGCCGTTTGCTGTCATTATTACCAAGCGTTTCGGTTACAGCGATGGCAATTGGCAGTTGGCAGTTTAGCCGATTGACACCTGTGCACGAACGAAGGTAGATCCTTTTCCTACGACCGCAATTCGATGTAGTGACGATCTCCAGCAATATTACGTAACTA